>NW_008246104.1:376007-382526 GCF_000281045.1 Saprolegnia diclina VS20 | reverse complement strand
CACATGCTTTCCAACTTCAACGTGGCGCCATGTGACAGCCAGCCGATGAAGGCTGACGCCACGTCGCATTTAATTACCTTTGCACATTAAAAGAGTGGATATTTAAATACAAAATATGAACCGGAATCTTCATTTTTGCACCAATATTGGGGAAATAACGCGTAAAAAATGAACCCCAATATAATGCAAATGCGCATTAAAAACAAATCTACTGATGTAGCCAATCCCCATCGCAGACGCGGGTATTTTATCCAATCAGAGACGTACATCCCTAAATTTGTCATCGTCGGAGTTCACTCCACATTTTGCCGTAGACCGTTCGCATCATGAAGGCCTTCTCGCTCATTGCCCGTCGCTCGATCGCCATGGCGCGCCAGGTAGACGCCGATGACCCATGTGGTCGAGGAAGAGGTCCTTATGATGGGTCCTCCATGTAGACCCCGCGCTCGTTCTCGACCGCTTCCTACGACCTGTACAACCCAACGGAGGAGCACAAGGCGCTCCGCGAGATGCTTCGGTCGTTCGTCAAGGACAAGGTCGAGCCCCAGGCCATCGACTACAACCGCGCCGAGAAGTTCAATGTCGACCTCTTCCGCGAACTGGGTGAGCTTGGCCTGCTCGGTATCACCGTGCCCGAGAAGTACGGCGGCTCGGAAATGGACGCGTTGGCGGCGGTCATTGCCCACGAAGAGCTCAGCTCGTCGGACCCTGCGTTCTGCCTCTCGTTCCTTGCGCACTCGATGCTCTTCACCAACAACTTGGCGCGCAACGGCAGCGACGAGCAGTGCGCCAAGTACCTCCCGGCGGCGTGCTCGGGCGAAGCCATTTGTGGCATGGCCATGAGCGAGCCCGCTGTCGGCACGGATGTCTTGGGCATGAAGACGACGGCCACGAAGGGTACTAGCTTCCTCTCCTCACATCACAGCGTCTCATCCACACGATCCAAACTAGTTGGCGACGAGTACGTTCTCAACGGTACGAAGATGTGGATCACGAACGGTGCGATCAACGACACGGAGCTCGGCGACACGTTCTTGGTCTACGCGCGCACGGGCACGTCGGGCAACGCGCGCGAGGACTTTTCGTCGTTCATTGTCGAGAAGGGCTTCGAGGGCTTCTCGCTCGGGCAGCGCATCAAGGACAAGTGCGGTATGCGCGCCTCCATGACGGCCGAGCTCGTCTTTGAAAACTGCCGCGTCCCCGCCGCCAACTTGGTACGTTTGCATCCTACTAGCTCATCAAGGCTCATCAACCTTTCTTTTAGATTGGCAAGGAAGGCAGCGCCGTCATTTGCATGATGCGCAACCTTGAAATCGAACGTGTGACGCTCGCGGCCATGAGCTTGGGCATTGCGCGCCGGTCGATCGAGGTCATGAACGCGTACGCTAAGGACCGCGTCGCGTTCGGGAAGCCGCTCAACTACTACGGCCAGATCCAGGCCAACATTGCCAAGTCGTACGCCGAGTACATGGCTGGCCGCGCCTACACGTACAACACGGCCCGGTACGACCCTTTTTCCGCATTTTTAGGATTGCTCACCACGTGTTATGTGAAGCCTCATGAAGCTCGATGCCGTGGGCAACCGCGTCGATACGGACGGCGTCAAGCTCTACTGCGGTGATATGGCCAAGGTAAGCTTTTGCGCGGTGTCACAGCTTCCAACCAAAGTTTTGCGCATGTAGACGGTGGCGGACCGCGCGATCCAGACGCTCGGTGGCTACGGCTACGTCGGCGAGTACAACGTGGAGCGTCTCTGGCGTGACTCGAAGCTGCTCGAGATTGGCGGCGGCACCAACGAGTCGCACCACAAGAACATGAGCCGCGACCTCATGCGCGTCAGTGCCTTGTAAACCGTCCACCGACGAATAAGAAACCACGTTCGTTGTTGTGAAGCGAAGTGTGCGTGAGTCTCGGCGACATCTTCGCGTGGGGGCGACTCGCCTTTGGACCTTCGTGCTTTTTTAGAACAGCCAATCAGATATTGGTACACCGAATCGTATCAAGTCGATATTAGCGCTGTCGACACGAGAGATGTCACCAGCTCGCAACGCCCGACGTCGACACGTGGTACCTGCGGCGGCGTCCGCGACGGCTCGAGCGACGACGACCTCGCGGTCGAGATCGCGTCCGTGCCCGTCATCTTCTTGTGCTCGCTGGCCGTAAGCATGCCGCCCGTGCTCTCGTCGTACCTTGAATTCGCTTAAACAAGTACATTTGAACTGCTGTTTTTGTTCGAATGATATTTGAGCAAAAATGGCTGTGCCGGCGCTGCCGAGGCCACGTAGTATGTGTGATCGTGGCTTCTCCAAGGACTCAGCTTCGGAATAGGAGTACACCACTGGGCGGACCATTGCATCCTGGAACGTCCAAAATTGCGAAAAAGCGTAAAGTCGAGGGCCACACAAAAGTCGCCTTCCTCGTGTTTGGCATGCACGAGTACCCCTGGCATTTGCTCAAAATGTAGTCGAACACTAGAATTCGGCACTAGCTCTAAAGCGTTCAAGATGGCTCGGAGGTCCATGGCAACTGGTTTAACCTTGTGCCCGCGACAACGCGGCGGATCTTTCTACCATTTAGTCATCTGCAATTGCCGCCTTTTGCATCTCTCAAATGTCTTTCTCGTCACACGCGAAGGCTCCAGCGATGTGTCACTGCCGACGTTGGTGTCCACGCGTCCTGCTGAGCGCTCCAAGATTCGTTTTAGGCTAAGATTGGCAACGTTCTGGGCCGCTGTAGAGTTCTCGTCCATACAAAAGTCAATACAGACCATTTTGTCCTCGATCGAAACAAGATTTATAGGAGTGGTTAGCAAGGACGGCCGCGTCATTGGCAGCTCAAACCTGGGCGACCGCAGCGTAACTTGTACACGTATGTCTGAATGATGATGACAGAGACTCGATGGATGTGTCTTTGAACACACGTGTTGCGGTGGCGTTGCTCGACGTACAGCACTCTACGGACACAAGCATACGTTCTAGCATGCAAGCCTCAGCACGCTTGGTGGGTGCGTGGGAGACGGGAACGGTCGCACCGCCTCCGTCAAGGGGCCAGCCGCTAAACTTGGATTTTGAATGTACGATCTTGCCCTTCGATGTTGAAGTTGCCACACTTTCAACCAACTTGTAGAACTCCATCCACCTGGCCTCTGCGTTCTGTCGCCTAGGAGCTGCAGGCTTGAAGCCGCGCAACTTTGCAATCTGGTCACGGTTGTCGCTGGTACCCAGGGTAGGCAAGGACACACCTGCAGCTGCGGGCATCAAAAGGTTTGTTGAAACGATTTGAAAATGTATTGTGCAAATATCGCTTCTGCTTTGCAAAAGTAGTACCTTTGAGAGCATCGTTGATGTGCAATCAACAATTAGAAACCAGCTGATGCCACCCAGGCGGCAAATCTGGCGAAGCAACCGACCGCTTCGCCCCAGACCTCGGAAATATCAAAGACGGAGCTACGCTGGGACGCATGGGAGCTGTCTTCGGCGATGAGCTCTCTACGGGGCTCGATCCTCTGCACATGGCTCGTTTTTCAACCAATGGGACGCATCCACTTGAAATCCTGGTGCTTGATTGGTGGAGTTTAATCTGGCATGTTTGATTGGCAAACAAAAAGATTTGCAGCATGTGGTCGGCCATGGTCCGGCACGTGGCGGCGCTCGGGTCGCCCAACACGCTCAATGTGGTCGCCTTCTCGGGCGGCGTCGACTCGTCCGTCGTCGCTGCGCTCGTTCGCGAGGCGTTTCCTACCAACAGCGTTGCCTGCCTCGGCGTCTCGGCCGCGTTGCCGTCCGAGCAGCTGGCCCTCGCACGCAAGGTGGCCACCGACATTGGCATTCCGCTGTGGGAGACACCAACGACCGAAGGCGCCGACCCGCTCTACATTGAAAACAAAGGCCAGAGGTATGCTTCACAAGCGTGGTCACTCGATTGACATTGTACTCGTGTGGTGATCCAGGCTAATCACACGCCCCTTTGCAGTCCCGACAAGGTGCGACCAGGCACGTAGAGACGGGGTGGCGACAAAACACACCCACCAGTAGGAGTGCACTTAATCCCCAAATAGCAACGAAGTGAATCCCTTTGGTCTCTGCGCTTGGCCGTCTGTGTACGACACTCGTAGCTGCTACTACTGCAAGACCAACCTTTATACGACGCTCAACGACGTTGCGACCCATGTGCACACGACGTTCGTGCAGCGCTTTGCATCAACGTCTTCTCATCGCGAGCTTGTCTCGTAGGCAGCGTAGCAGTGGCCAACCGCGCCTTTTCAACGGCACAAATGCAGACGACAAGCTCGATCCGACACGACTCGGTGCGTCCTTTGGCCGACTGAATGGCTCGACTGATACTAGTACCTGTGGGTAGGCCTCGTCGCCGCCTCCAAGTTTCAAGTCGTGAGCCCGCTCCAAGACCTTACGAAGAGCGACGTCCGCGCGGTACGCATCATCATCGTCGTCCTTGGTCATGCGCGAATGCCAACAACGACCTGTCTAGCTCGCGAACGAACGAGGTTTGCTGAATTGGGACTTTGCAGCATCGCCGTGTCTTCGGTCGCGCCTTGCGTTTGGCGTCACCGCCTCTTCGGTACATCGCCGCGTCTCGCGACCAATGTCGTCCTCATTCTGATTGCGCGTAGGACCACCTCCAGCGTGTCGAGGCCGCCGAGGCTTTTGTCCGATCGTTCTTGCGACTCGCGCCGCAAGAGAACCTCCGCGTGCGCTTTCTACCGCTGAACCACGCGGCCATTGGTGCTCCATTGTTGCTTGTATTCCAAATCTCCATACAAGACATGTGTAGAGCTGGATGCGGCGCGCCACTTGGCCCTGTCAGCGACCGAGACGGCGATCCTCGCTGCCAAATGCGTCGACCTCGGTACTCTAGTCTTGTTTTGAATGTTGTGGTTATCAAAGAAGAGGTAGGCTTTACGCAGACACACGTACGTGCGTTCCGAAGCGGTAGCGTGTCGGGCTTTGCCGCCAACGTCCAAGTGACCAGCTCAACGAACAAGGCAGTACACATGAACCAACTCCCACAGATTTAGACGTAGCGCATGCAAAGTGTGTATAACACCTTAGTTTTATAACGCAAAAAGATTCGATTCATTCAAACTCGAGTAGTACATGCAGGCTGGCGCTCGTCGCACGTTCAGACATTTAGGCCGAGGTGACAGCGTTGGCAAGGCGAGGACGTTTGGCGTTCTTCTCGGCCAGTGTCGCTGTCGGCTTGCGCTTGCTGTTGCGCGCGCAGCTGTGCACCGCAAACTCGGGCGAGTCTTGGTACGCGACCAGCTCGTAGAGGTCGCCGACCTTGACGTAGAGCAGCACGCAGAACGTGTACTTGACCTCTTGCGCGCCATGTGAGTGCATAAAGCCGTCAGGGAGCAGCCATGACGTTTTTTTTTCGGGATAACTCTGAAAGAGCACAGAGGTCTTGGTGTTGCGGTGGTGCTCGACGTCGCCGACGATCCACTTGCTGCTGGCAACCGTGAGCTCCGCGGGTGTGAGCGAGGAGGGTAATGCGTCCATCGCCATATCCGAGCGGTGGAAGAAGCCAAAAGCCTGAGTGTCGCCGAGAGCGTATTCGTGCACGAAGGTAGCGCACAGCGGAACGGAGCACGCAACCGCCAGAGAGCCTGCAAGACTTGCGTGGTCGTGCTGGTACGGCGCCGAGCAGTGTTTGTACAACATGCACTGCGGAAAGCAGCACAAATGTTTCTTCTCCTCGTAGTAGATTGTACGGAAGCGCGGGTGCATCGGACGCCCGCTCCACCACGGTGGTGCCACCATCGTGGCCGGCGGCTCGTCTTCGATGTTGACGTCCGAGATGCCACGCACGAGCGCGGCCATGAAGCGCGACGCTTCACATGGGATATAGACGTCTACCTTGATAGCTTGAGTGCATGGGAGCGAAGGCCGGGAGATGTACCGTCGCTGCTCGTCGCATCGCCTCCGACCGGCATACCGCAGTGCGTGCAGAGCACGGTCTCATCGCCGGGGATAGTCGCAGCGAGCGCGTCCATGCTCGCGAGCAGAGGCGCATGCGCGAGCTCCTCGCCATACCCGTCGACCAGGTCCATGCGTTCGTTTGCGTCCGTCGTGCTGCTCATGGTGCGTATTGGAAAATGGCCGTCATCCGGATATACGGATATTCAAGCTAAAAATAGCTCCCAACGTATCCGGACATCCAGATATCAGGCTAAAAAAACGCACCAACAATTTGCCGTTTGAACGCGCAACTCACAATGTGTGCGCGAGGTCAGCACGAGTTGTCTCAACAGTTACACAAGACGTTATGTAAATTATTACTAGCTTAGCTGGCGCTCGAAAGGGGTATTGAGATTGCGCGACAACCTCACAACAGTCCTCACAACGGAGAGACAGTCTCACCAATTTCCAAGACCGTCGCCATACCCACTTCTGGCCGAGTGGCTCTAAGGCCAAGCAAGTGACGTCCTTTGAGATGAGCCGCAGCAAAGCCCGTCGGTCGTTTTTCAACTTCAAGGCGCGATGATTTGGATCTGCAGTC
>NW_008246104.1:367734-374131 GCF_000281045.1 Saprolegnia diclina VS20 | reverse complement strand
TACCCTCATTCTCCACCATTGTCGTGAAGTGGTCATGAATCTGAGACCACTCGTCATTGCACCAATCATCAATGTCCAAAACCGATCTTTTGATTCCGAATGAGGTGGTCAAATGGTATGATTGTCGTATGGATCATACGAAGCTAGTGCTCTGCTACTGCGCAAATGTGAATGAGCGGGTGAAGGTAGTTGGCGTTCACGTCGGTCGTACTGTGACGTTTCGCAGCAGAGACGCAGAGAGAAAGGACATTCGATACATGGCGACGACGTCAAGGTCGGTGATGGCGTCAACGATGGCCCCTTGCCAGAGTTGCATTGTCGAAGGTGCGCGTCGACGACGGTGGGTCATGTTTCCAACTGCGCCCTCGCGAGCCTGTACTGACACCTAACGCTGTCGAGTCGAGGGCTTCAGAACCAAACAATGGAGCTGCAGTTGGTACAGAGCTAAAGGTAGCTTTGAACGTGGTCTTGGCCTCAAAGCCACCGCCGATATGAATGGGCAGTACTCTAGAGGTAGTAGTTAGTGTACATGGTACATGTAGTTGTACAAGATCAGTTGTCGTGAATCATATGAGGTGACGGCGGACCTAGCAACCTCGGCAAGCACGATGGGACGGTACCCATCTCTCTTGCACGAGAGCAGCAACTAGCAGAACCACCTCTTTGGTTCATTCATGCTGCTGGTTCTGCGTCAAGGCAGGCCGAGGAAAACGATGTGATCCATCGTCCCCTCCATACGTAGCGTCGCATCGTAGAAGCTCCAGCCAACAGTCAGTGTTGACGACGCCCTGACGATGGCGCGGCCGGCAGAGATTGCAGACTTTTTTCAACGCCCTTCTCTTTTTCGTTGGGCCACGAGCTTCGCTGGTCAGCATTCACTTTTGGTTTTGCCATGGACGATATCCGTGCGCCGCTTTCTCTGCCGCACTGCTTGGCCGCCCTCGCGTTCACGTTCCTTTCGACGGGTCTCAATCCGTGGGTCGTTTTCCCGGACTCCGAGATGGAAGCGCGGGTCTCAAGCGTGCTTGTGACACTTGGTCTCACGGCCGTCGTGTTTGCGGTGCCCTGCGTGCTCCATGCGCTCAGGTTTGGCCGCGATCAGTACACGGCCGAAGAGCGCACCTCGATGGCCGTCGTGACTCTCTTAGCGATTGGTTGCGCCGTGCTCGCCATCGACTAGTAGCCCACTCGGCAGTCTACGTCTTTGGTGTCCTTCGCGCGTTTCTCGGTTCGACCTCGAGCGCTTTGACCAACACACCACCGCCGCCAGCTTCTCATGTCTTCCACGTCTAATGCTAACCATCGTATTCTCATGGTTTCCTTCACAGTGTTGTTGTTATTGTTGCAGCATGTCTTCTATCGAGTAGATCCAACGTACTAGACTCCCATACATGACGTTCTTGGTCACGTACTCTCGGCTCAGGAATGGCGATGGCTGCGATGGCAGCGCCTAAATGCTGCTTGCGATCCCAAGGCAACTTCAAGCTGCGACGATATTATAACATGTTAGATTTAAATCCCATGTGTTATAACAGGCCATTGCATTTTTTGCTGCGCGTTATTGGAGCGCAATGGACCGCGAAGAGCTCGAGCACTACACCGAGGTCCTCCTCTCGATGAAGGAGTACGAGGGCTTCGTCTGGCGCGAAGCCTTCCGCAAGAAGAAGCACCTCAAGCGCCTTAGCGAGAAGCACCTGCGCCTCCTTCCGGACGAGACCCAGAAGGCCAATATCGCGGCCATGATGGTACGACCAACAACGCCGATGACTGGCAGGATGGCTCATACGCGTCCTGTAGCGCTGTGCCAAGACGAACCAAGTGTTCTGGGACGAAATTTGCGAGATGCAAAAGGGCTACGGGCCCGAAGTTGCGCTTCCAAGCCATATCAACTTCAAGGAGCCGCTCAAGACGCCGTACCGCCACTACTCGAAGCTCAAGAGCACGCTGCACCAATGCGTCCGCGACTGGGCCGAAGAAGTATACGACTACGCATCAACGCTCGAGGTCTTATGCGTTTTGTAGGGCGCCGAGGAGCGCGAGCAGTGCTACAAGCCGATCCTGGACGAGCTCAAGCGCGTGCTGCCCGTCAACGCCAGCAACAAGTCGGCCTCGATGCTTCTTGCGAGTATGTATCTCATGTGTGTACGTGTAGGTACCAGCAAAAGGTGCTCGTGCCCGGCGCCGGCCTCGGACGACTGGCGCTTGAGATCGTCTCGATGGGCTACGTCACCGAAGGCAACGAGTTTTCGTACCAAATGCTCTTTACGAGCAACTTCATCTTGAACTGGTGCGACGACCCTCTCGTCCTCGACGATAATCTTACATGATCGAATAGCGCGACCGAGCCGCAGGCGTTCACGCTGCATCCGTGGATCGACAACCCCTGCAACGTCATGCGCTTTGAAGACTTCAGCCGTCCCGTGACGATCCCGGACGTCGCCCCCGCCTCGCTTCTCGATGCTGCCAGCAGCGGTATGATATCCTTCCTTGTGCTTGCGAATGAATGATGGACTAGGCCACGAGCGCACGTTCTCCATGTGCGCCGGTGAGTTCTTGGAAGTGTACGCGGACGACGTCGGTAGGTTCACTGCACTTGAGTCGAAAGCTCATGGACGGTAGACACGTGGGACTGCATCGTGACGTGCTTCTTCATCGACGCGGCGCCAAACGTCATCGAGTACATGGAAGCGATTCAGCGCATGCTCAAGCCTGGCGGCGTGTGGATCAACCTCGGACCGCTTCTGTACCACTGGGCGAACGGCGATGGCGACGACGACGATCGCTACGCCCAGTCGATCGAGCTCACGTACGAGGAGGTCAAGCACGTCGCCCAAGGCCTCAACTTTACGTTTACGGTACGCGCCTCCGTTCGATGCATCGCTTGATATCACATCTGCTCCTACCATAGCACGAAGAGCGTCGCGAGTGCTTGTACACGTGCAACCAGCCGTCGATGCTGCGCTCCGTGTACCAATGCGTCCAGTTCACGGCCGTCAAGGGCGCCCAGACGACCTCGAGCTCGCCCGCCAAGGCGAAGAAGTAGATGGCAGCAGCTTGCTTGCTTGAGAAGATACTGCGATAACATGCTAGTGCTTGGCGTCTCATGCAGGTCGAGCGAGGAGCTCGAACGAGTTGGTGAACGGGCTCCAGTCGAACGTCAGGTCGTCCATCGCCATCGGCTTGTCCTTGAGGAAGAAGAGCGCGCCCAAGGTCGACGTAAGATGCACTGCGTCTCCATCGCTCGGCGGCGCTTGGTCCAGCATGGCCCCCTCGTGGGTCGCTCGCGGCCGGCCCGGCGGGAGGAAGCGCTGCGCGGGGAGGCCGACCTTCCTCCGGAGGACCTCGTTGGCGCCGAGGATTCGTCCCCCCAAGGCTTCGGCTACGCTTGTCCTCCTTGTCGGGCTCGGCTCCATGCTGCTCCGGCGGCTCCTCGGCAAGATGGAAGATCGCGCGCGTAATTTTATTCGGCTGCGTTTGCGCGCGCTTCGTATCCGGAACATTTGCTACATTTGCCAAGTTAAAAAATAAAATTCTAAACGGAAAATGGTAGCTTGCGTTTTGTATGGGGAGGCGCTTCCCCATTCAAATAATATCCGGATACGACCTATACAAAGACCAAGTGATGAAGGGTGGTCGAAGCCAGGAGGTCAAATTACCGGACTTTGCCGCTATTTTCATACTGAGTACTGGAGGAGGACTTCGCCCATGTTCTACTCGCAGCTCATCCTGGCCAAGAAGGGCCCGCTCGGGCAGGTCTGGCTGGCCGCCCACTGGGACAAGAAGCTCACCAAGGCCGCAATCTCGGCCGCGGACGTCGGCGAGGCCGCCGACTCGATCGCCAACCCCGTCGTCCCGCTGGCCCTTCGCGTCTCGGGCCACCTCTTGCTCGGCGTCACGCGCATCTACAACCGGAAGGTCAACTACCTCTTCACGGACTGCAGCGAAGCGCTCGTGAAGATCAAGATGGCCTTCCGCCCCGGCGTCGTCGACTTGCCCGAAGCGCAGACGACTGCGAACCTCAGCGCCATCAACGTCGCGTCGTTCGGCGAGTTTGACGCGCAAATGCCCTACGACATCCAGTACGAACCATTGGATCGTAGCAACGCGCAGTGCTCATGCTGCGGTATAGGACGCTCGCCGCGCCATCGCTGACGGAATGGATGACGACGCCGTCGCAGACGCAGGCCCGGCGCCAGGACATTACGCTCGCGGACACGAGCAACCCGAGCGTCTACAGCAACGACTCGTTCAACGCCCATGGTACTCGCCCGCCTCTGCAATGTCGTCTGACGAGCGTCATGTAGATTCCTTTGGCAACAACGACTCTTTTGGCGGCGGCGACTGGCAGCCGTTCGATGTTGAAGACCAGCCCAACAACGACGTAGGCCCGCGCATGCGCTCTCCAGATGGCTAACAAATCGTGTAGCTCGACACAAGTGGCATCAGCGATGTTGAACGGGGTCGCAACGCGGCCGACGTGAGCGGTCTGAGCATCCGCGCCGACCTCGACGCATCCATCGACAACTTGCAGAAGGACGACGATGGCGTCGACTTGTTCCAAGACGACAAGGACGATGACGTCGAGATGGGCGATCCCGATGCGCCCGAGATGGTCGACGACGTCTCGATGCCCGACATTGACATGCAACTTGTCGACGACCAGTTCGACACGGGTGGTATCGACGTCGAGCCGACCAGCCCCATGGCCGACTCGCAACTTCTCGACTTTGCGATGCACGGCGTTGAGAACCCGACGGAGGCCATGCCCAAGCGCCAGCGCAAGCGCAAGATTGGCCAGGACTCGATGACGGAGCTCTCGTCGGCCGTCATTAAGAAGGGCTTGAAGGACGTATCGGACATCGTCCGCGTCCGTGACGGTCGTGGCACGAAGCGCCAGAAGCTCCAGCAGCAGCCTATCGACGCGCTTCTCAAGCCGTCGACGAGCGGTCTCAACGCGCAGCTCCAAAGCATGTTCAAGGTCACGATGAAGCACGCCAAGCTGCCCGATCCCATCACGGACATGCAAAAGGAAAACGAGGAGAAGGAGGCCGAGACGAGCGAGCACGAAACCATCGAGCGAACGCGGCGGCAGGCGACGTCCGTGTCGTACAACGAGGTCGACGAAGACGTCGATGACGTCCAACAGGCGCCGGAAGCACCCAAAGAGCAGGCCGACTTTGAGTTTGGCGGCCCCGGCGACGAAGACGATGTGCACGCAGACCACGGCCTCGAGATGGACGACGAACGCAGCATGGACGACGTGCTCGTGGGCCAAGACGGTCTCCCGATGGACCTCGACTTGTCGCTGGCCCCCGCTTCGAACCCCGAGGCGACGCAGGCGGTCGATGCGCCGTCCACGTCGACGCACAAGTGGCACCCGCACACGGTCAAGGTCATGAAGGTGCTCCGCACGTCCATGCAAGATCACGTACGTTATTGCGTCGAATCGGCCTATGATTGCTGATCGGGTATTACGATGTAGGACTCGGTGTCGTACCAGCAGCTCGCCAAGTCGACGCGCAGCCGCCGGACCGCGGCCGCGCTTTTCTTTGAGCTCCTCCAGCTCAAGACGCTCGACCTCGTCGACGTCAACCAGCCCACTGCGTACGGCAACATCCATGTGACCAAGACGGACCGGTTCGCCGATTACATCCCTGCCGTCGACGGCGCCTAGTGACGTAGGACTAGTGAATTGCTCTTTATTTTAACCTTTGATTTTGCGATAACGAGCTTTGCGTTGCATGGACATTCTTCCTGGACAGCCCCGTGTATGCCATGGACTGCATGGACACAAGCAGCTCGCGCCGTGCTGCATCGCATGGCGAAGGCCAAGATACGGGACATGACATGTGTTTTTTCGTGGCACTCTGAGCCATCGTCCAGTGCTTGGATGGCGTCCCTTGACGAGGAGTTCGTCTTTGGCTGCAGTGGGTAGCAGAGGACGCGGCGAGTTGATTCCGGCCGACGGAACGCCACATCCAGCGTCGTCGATCATGAGATGCCGGTTCTTCGAGCGCCGCCATGTGCGATCTGCCTCCTGCGTTCTGTGCGCCCGCTCTCGCGATATGCCACATCGATGGCGCAGAGAGATGACATTCTCCATTTGGCTTCAGCAACAACAACAACCAGCATGGTGGCAGTGTACGTTCAAGGCTTCCTCGCGCTTGCGGCGGTCGCGTTCGCCGCCCAAGAAGCGCCCGCCGACGCCATGACCTTCGGTAAACTCGTCGACTGCGATCAGAACGGCGGCGGCAAGTGGAACGGTGGCGGCGGCGGTGGCTGGAACATGAACGGCGGCGGCAAGTGGAATGGCGGTGGCGGCGGCGGCTGGAACAATGGCGGCGGCTGGAACAATGGCGGCGGCTGGAACAACGGCGGCGGGGGCTGGGGCAAGCGG
>NW_008246104.1:352750-367561 GCF_000281045.1 Saprolegnia diclina VS20 | reverse complement strand
GGTCCGCAGCCTGGCCCTGGTCCTCAGCCTGGCCCCACTCCGTATCCGCCTGGTCCTCAGCCCGGCCCGCAACCTGGCCCTCAGCCCGGTCCTGGTCCGCAGCCCGGCCCGCAACCTGGTCCTCAACCCGGCCCTGGTCCTCAGCCTGGTCCGCAGCCTGGTCCGCAGCCCGGCCCTGGTCCGCAACCAGGTCCTCAGCCCGGCCCTCAGCCTGGTCCGCAGCCCGGCCCGCAACCCGGCCCGCAGCCTGGCCCGCAGCCGGGTCCTAACCCGACCCCGTGCTCGGACCCGACGACGCCTCCTCCGTACGGTCCCGGCGCGTCGCTCCACCTTCGCCGCAACTAAGAAGCGTGTCGTGTCTGTATCGTATCAATACATCAAGTGTTTTTCTCGGCGTATTTCCTTGTGCAAGCTTACGGGTTGCAAGGCATGTCGTGGGCTTGGCTCAAGAAGGCGCCGAGCGCGCCGAGGTACCCTTCGTGGCGGCAGAAATGCGCCTTCATCTCGCCTTTGGACCAAAAGTTGATGGCGTACGCGAGCGTCCGGCAGGAAATCTTGTTGTGCCGCAGGAAGTTGCCGACAAAAAAGATGCGCTTCGTGCCATGGATGCACGCATTGAGGTACGCGATGAGCCCAATGTTCTGCGTCGTCATCACGAGGAGCGACCGCGCAATGTCCGCGTCCGAGACGCTGCTCCGATCGACCGAAATCATCTTGCCTATCCACATTTGAAGCCAATGGACGCCAAACCAGAGAGCGTACCAAAGCTGCTCGCAACCGTCGTCGCCGGGAGGTTAAACTTCTCGTACGCGCCGCCGTAAATGTCGCCGACGCTCATGTCGACCGACGCGTTGCGCCCGTGCACGGCCAAGTCGAGCGCCTCGTCGTACGTGTTGCACTCAAAGAGCATGCGGCACAGGCCCCAGTACGTCCCTAGCAGCACCATGTCCATGCTACCACTCGATACAGACAATCTTGAGCAACATACCGCCGCCAATCGAGCTACCACTGACGCGCGTAAACGTGTTGGGACCCGTCACATGCAGCACACTCACGCCCGACCCAATGCTGACGAGCTACATGGACCGTAGCCATTATATACATCTCGGAATGGGCGTACGATGTAGGGGAATATGTCTTCGTCCTTGTTGTCGCGCACGAGGCTCACGCGCGTCGCCGAGAGCGAGCCAAAGTCGACGTTCTAATTTGGACTTATACGACGATCGATATTGATACATTGATAGTATACCACAAACGTGTACACTTCGTTGGGAAAGACGTTGAGGAGAAAGTTGAGGCCGCGCACGAGGCACGCAATCTCGTCCTTCTTGCGCACTTCAATGCCCGCGAGCATGTGGATCATCTCGGCGTACTGCATGGACGCTGAGCCGCTTCCAATGGGATTCGACGACGTAGTACCTTGTGGGCGCCACCGCCCGTGCACGAGACGACGCGGAGCGACTGGCTCAAGCTGTGGTTGGCGACTTGCATGACCGCGCCCTCCATCTTGCGCGTCTCAAAGTGCATGAAATGCAGCGTGCCGCCGAGCGTCTCGGACGTGATGCTCAAGCGCGTGTCCCGGACGCCCGAGCTGCCGTAGCTGTCGCTCGACTTGACGAAGCGAGAGACCTCTTGCGCCGCGAGCACGTGCGAATTGGCCCGCGGCCGACTGTTTTGGCCCGGCGCCTGCTCAAAGTAGACAATCTTGGAGAGCGTGCCACCTGTGACCATCGTCATCCCCATGTGCATGTGAAGCGGTCGTACCAATGTCGAGGCCAAACGACTGCCCCATGTCCGAGCTACATGGCGACTGAGGACGAGGCAGGAGAAAGCTAGTAACCCTACGTGGGCGAAATCTTCTTGAGCGCGATGCGCCGCTTCCAGTTGAGCTTGCGGATGTGCTGCCGCTTGAGCGTATACGCGACGACGGCGCCGCAGACGCAGGCAAAGAGCACCGGCAGCTTCATGCGCCCGACGTCCGACGACCACAACCGAACGCCAACCGGCTACCAAGGCTAAAAACACGCCATTCCTTGGACGCAACTTCAACGACTTGGTTCCTCGAGGAACAGCGCCGACGGAATCCCATGCCGATCGTGCACCTCATGTACAGCAGCTCGGCCATTGTCCAAGATGCGTGGAAGAAGGGTGCGATGGACGCTTATATTAAGAGGCGGGTGTCTATCGCAGCGGCGCGGGGGGTGGCCGCGCGTAGCCTTCGATCGTGTTGTGCACCTTGAGCAGCTCCTTATTGAGCCGCGCAAGCACCGAGTTGGACGACTGGTATGCGTCGAGGATGCGCGCCGTGCCAGGAACGACCGAGAGTGGTGTCACGCCGTTCCTGGCCTTGGACTCGTGCAGCGTGTGAACGAGCGCTTCGAGCTCGGCTTGGCTCAGAGACGCGCGCTGCCTGCTGGCGCTGCTCGGCGGCGGCGTCAACGGCGATGCTGTGGCAGGGGGTGCGAGTGCCGGCGTCGCGTCATTTGGAGGCTGCTGGCTCTGGCCGCGCTTCCACTCGGCCGCCACCTACGCCACATGAATCGTAAATACAGGATGCTATCGCAAATATACAAGTACGTGAGCGAGTTTGTGACAGAGCATGTTGTTGGCGCGGAGGAGCCGGCCGCAGTCGTGCTCCATCGAGCCCGACATGGCTTGCGCGCCCGAGACCACGTTCGGCCACGCGGTCGCGTACCTTTCCTGGAAGCGCCGCGTGTGCTCGACGAGCTCCCGCGTCTTGCGCACGAGGTTTTCGAGCGGCTCAACCGCCGTCGTGGCCGGCGGCGCCTTCTCCAAGAGCGCTTCGTTGCGCTGGCACTGCTGCCACACAAGCTGCTCGGTCGTGCGCTCCTTCTCTTGCAACCGAGCAATGGTCTTCTGCAATTCGTCCATCCGACTTCGGTACTGTGCGTGGTCCTGGATCGCACTGCGCAGTTGAGTCGTGAGGTCGGTTTGCACGCGCTTGGACTGATCGACTTCTTCCTTGAGCAGCCGAATGTGTTCGTCTTTTCGGTGCAACTCGGGTTGGGTCTTGCTCTGCACATTCTAGATCAAGTCAATGGTACCCACAGGAAGACCATAGGAAGTGCATACCTGCAGCGAGGCCACGTCACGCAAGACGCGCTGGTACTCGATCTCGAGACGCGCAAACTTTTGTTGAAACTCGAGCTCGACGCGCTGCAGTTGGGTCTGCGCGTCCCGGGCGTCACGTTCGTGCTTGGCCGCGCGGTCCGACTCGTCGCGGATCGCCTTGCGCGCCTGGAGCAGCTCTTGCTCCCACCGCAACTTGGCTTGCATGGCCTCGTACTTAAGCTGGTCAAAGCGCTGTTGCTGCGACCCCTCGCGCATCTACGACACGCGCTTGACGCCGATATTTTGCAATGGATGATTGTACGGCTTGGAGCTGCGCGAGCTTCTCGGTTGCTGCACCAAGGCGGTCTTGAAGCATGTCAATGCGCGCTTGGTACTGCCCCGACTTGAGCTGCCACGCCGCTTCCATCTCGTAGCTCTTTGTCGTGAAGTGCCTATCACAACGGATCGTGAGCTCTCGCACGATACCATTGAGTGCCAACTCTTTGAGCCCGTGCATGTGGCCGAGCTGCACGGCGAGCGTCTGCGCCTCGTCTTTGGACTGGATGTGGATCTGGCTGCGCTCGGCCTCGAGCGCTTGGATGCGGGCCTTGAGAAGTTGCCGCTGTTGCTTGTTCTTGGTAGCTTCCTGGCTCAAAGACGCTTCGAGGGACTTCTTTTCTTGCATCACGGCCTCGAGACTCTTCTCGCGCTCTTTCAAAAGCACTTCGTTCTTGGCAATATCGGCAAGCGCCAGCTGGAACGAGCCGCGGAGCTGCCGATCGGCGTCTTTGGCGGCTGCGAGCTCGGCTTGGACCTAATCACGCGTTTCAAACAAGGCTCGACACAGCAGCGCCAAAACGTTACCAGCGAAAGACGCTCTTGCATTTTGGCTTGCTCGCGTTCGAGGACCGCACCTTCGGACTGGACTTGCTGGAGGCCTTGGACCTTGGCCTGCCACTCGGATGCCGTCGACGTCGCGCGGGCCTCCCACTCAGTGGCACTCGCATGGGCCTTGAAGAGGGCCTCTTGCAGCTTCTGGATCTCGGCAGTCGCACGCTGCACGTCGCTGGTCAGCGTCACGTTGGTCGCTTCGACGGCTTCGAGCTTCTTGAGCGTTTCCCAGCGCACCTTGTCCGTCTGGACGCTCATTTCATCGAGCATCTGCTGCTTCTGCCCACGGAGGCGCTCAATCTCGTCGTTGAGACGCATCTCGTCGTCCTTGGTGCGACGAGTTTGATCGTCGAGCTGCTTCTTGAGGCTTGCGACGTCGGCTTCAAACTGGTCGCACTGCCGCCTGAGCGCGTAGCTGTCGTCGCTCTCGGACGTTGCGCGTTGCAAGCGCTGCTGCAGCTCGAGAATATCCGCCTTGTCTGCCTCGCGCTGCTTGGTCGTCTTCTCGAGGGCGAGCTCGAGCTCCATCTTGCCTTGCCGAAGGGCCTTGATCGTGTCGTCGCGGTCACTGACGGTTGCCTTGGCACGATCCAGGTCGGCCTCCTTCTCCCGCAACTTCAGCTCCCAGTTCTGTACAATCTGCTTGCGCTCTTTGTGCCATTGCTCCTTCTCGCTGCTGAGCTGCGCCTCGTGGGCAAGCTCGAGTTCGTTCTTGGCCCGTTGAACCTCCCACGTCGCCGACTCGCTTGAGCGCTCCTTCTCCGACTCAAGGCGCTGCACAACGCGGAGCTTCTCCGTGTGCTCGAGCTCGAGATTGTTAAACCGTTGCATGAGGTCTTCGTTCGCTTGCCGCAGCGCGTCGATTTCGGCGTAGGCCGCCTGTAGCTCGTCCTCGAGGCGCGCCACGTCCTGCTCGAGTCGCAGCGCCTCTTGCGTCGACTCTTCGAGCTGGCTGTGGTTGGCCGACGCGCTGAGTCGGTTGTTCTCCTTGGCTGTCTCCAAGTCGACGCGCAGTACTTCGATCGCGTCGCGCGCCCGCACGAGGAGGAAGTTCCTTCGCTCGAGCTCCTGCACCTTCTCCTCAATGACCGTTCGGAGGTGCATGTTCTCGGACTCGAAGTCTTCGTCTTCAAAGGCCGTACCTACATGCAGCGTCGTCATGCGCATGGCATCCTACGACATGCAGTCGTCGCATTGGCTCTCACCTTCCTTGTACTTAAGGAGCTGCTCCTCGAGAAAGTTGATCCGGAGCTTCATGTTGAACGCTTCCTTCTGTAGCCGCTCGCGCTCCATCTCGCCTTCGCGGATGAGGAGCAGGTCTCCGCGCGGGTCCGACGCCTCCATGCTGCTGCTCCGTCGTCGCCACCGATCGTACCGCGGGTCGCCCGAAAATGGAATTTTCAAACCCGGCGCCTCCAATCCCTCTCAAAACGCATACCTAACCGTTCGAATATCTTTCCACTGCGCGGCAATTGGGATATGCATTTCCAGAGGTTTCGCCGCCTGCCCCGAGGTATCCAGTGCGAGACAGTCGAGGAACTGGCGCCCGTCCATGGCTCTAACTGCCACCACCCTCCCAACCCAAGTCTGTCGAAATGAGTGTACTAACTATAATTGTCTCTCTCGCATCTCGGCCACGAGTACTGTGTGGAACCGACTAATTATACCTGGCGTCCGTTATGCTGCAGCGCGGCTCTTGACCTGCGAAGCGGCGGCCCGAATCCCGTCGCCAAAGCTTCTTCATGGTCGTCATGTAGCTTCCATGCAAGCGCATGCTTTAGAGACAGGTGCATGTCCCCTCAAGATACCTTCATGTCGTCGTCGTTGGCGAGCGAGGAACATGCTGCGGGGGTGCCCACGAGGCAAGCGGACTTCGCAGTGACATCTTCTATGCGAGCTTGAACGGGTTAGTCAATCGAAACACACTACTAGTCGATATCGGCATGTCAATGGACAAGCTATCAGTATGAGAAAGGATGTACTGCCACCACCGACTACTGTACTAGTACTAGATACAGTAGTGGTGGCAGGTCGTTGGCTTCAACTTTGCGTTTTGGCGCCAGAACGGGAGCGGGAGGCGGTCGTTCGGATAATTGTATCCGGAGGATACCGAGATCCATAACCGCAGTGAACGCAACCACCGTCGATCTCGCCATGGCATCGTCGGGGATCCCGTCGTACCTGCGCTCGACGAGCAGCAGCAGCAGCAAGGTCAAGAAGGACCCCAAGGCCGAGAAGAAGAAGACGGTCGACTTCCCCGTCCGGCGCGCTGGCGCCAAGAAGGAGGAGTTCCGCGTGCGCCCGCCGCCGGCGCCGCTCTCGATCGCGATCCCATCGACGCCGACGCAGGTCGCAAGCGCGTTGGCGTCGCAAAAGGTCACCAAGCGCGCGGTGCCATCGCCCAAGAAGCCGCTCAAGCGAGCGTCCACGACCATCGTCGATGAGCGCAAGGCAATGCGGTCGCCGCCGACCACAATGGCCAACGTCCCGAGCTACATGCGGCAAACCGTGAGCCGCGGGTACAAGGAAGGCACGCTGCAGCACCCAGCCGAGCCGAGCTCCGTTTCACCGCCCAAAAAAGTCGTACGTACATGCTCGTCTCTCGCGTCCTTAGCCGGTTGTCGTAGCCGACGCCACGCCAAGCGCACAAGGTGCCAACGTCCTTCAAGCCGACGACAACAACGAACGCGGTCGTCAAGCGCACACCACGCGCTGCAGAGACCCCACGAGACCCGATGCTTCGCGCACCACCGACCAAGGAGCCCGATGCAGTGGTCGACAACAACCCCGAGTGCAAGACGCCGCCGCCACCTGGTGACGAGCCTGACGCGCACCACCGCGCGTTGGTCGCTCCGCATGTTGTGCCCGTTGCTTCGCCACGGACACTGCCCCATCATTCGCACGATTCCATGTCGGTGGACGAGGCATTGGACCTTGCAGTCGCAATGCGGACGATCGCGTCGCTCCAAGACGCGGCCGCCATGACCGCCGACGAGCTCGCGCGCCTCGAGGCCGAGCGCCATGACGCGCTCATGGACCGGGACGTGCTCCAGACCAATTTGGACAAGATGTCGGCGGCGCTCACGACGGCCAAGCAGAAATGCGAAGCGCACGCCGACGCGGCGCTCACCTTCCAGCGGCAGCGCGACGGTCTCGAGACCGAGCTCCTCGAGCACAAGATGGCGCTGACCGAGATCAAAAAGCAGGTGGTCGCCTCCACCGAGGCCAAGCACGCGTCCATGGCATCCGCAGAGCAGCGCGTTGTCGACCTGACCGCACATGTCGCGACGCTCGAGCTGGAAAAACAAGGTCGCGACAAGGAGCTCGAGCATCTCAACCGTATCTGCGGCGCCCTCCAGCTCCAAGTGAACGCGTTTGAAGCCGCCCAAGCCGAGTGGAGCCACAAAACCAGTCGCATGGCCGAGATGACAGAGACGCTGGCCACGCTGCAGCTGCGCGCCGAGGTCTCGGAAGACGTCCAGCGGCAAATGGCATCCGCGGCGAGTGACCGCGCAGCGCTGGTTGCAGAGTACGATGCAAAGTTGGCCCACGAGCACGACAAGATTACTCGTCTGGAAGCGCAGATCATCGAGCATGCGACACTTGTGCAGGCCATGCCGGCCATGCCAGCCGATGATGCGACCGTGCGCGAGCTCCGGCAGCAGCTCGAACACGCGGTGCACGCACTCGAAGATCACGACGTGATGCGGGAAGCGACGCTGCAGCACACGTGTCTGACGCACGAGATGGAGATTGCGCGCTTGCATGGCGAGATCGAATCGTACGTAGAGCAGCTCCGTGATATCGAGGCCATGCTGACACGCGTGCAAGACGAGAAGGAGGATCTGAGTCGCGACACGGCGACCACGGACGCGCGCGTCGCGTCGCTCCAGAGCCAGCTCGATGAGATCATCGTCGAGAAGGACCACGTGGCAGGGCTCCATGCGCAGCTCACGGCCTCGATTGCGCAGCGCGATGAGCGCATCCGGGCGCTGGAAGCCGACGCCAACCGGATGCAACGCGACGTCGACGCGGCAGATGCCGACTGGACGGCGCGTTTGGAGGCGACGACTACCGACGCCGACCGGCGCAACGAAGCAATTGAGGCAGCGTACGAAGTCCAAGTGCGCGAACTCACGGACGAACTGGCGACGGCCGTCTCGACCGCCGAGCACGCTGTGGCCACGCGCAAGCAGGCTGAAAGTGACGTCGTTGCACTACGAACCGAGCTTGCAGAGAAGGCGGCGTCGCTACAAAGTCTCTCGAGCGGCCACGGCTCGCGGGAGGCCGACTGGCTCGCAGAGCTGGAAGAACGTGATGTGGCCAATGCTGCGCTTACACGCCGTATTGAAGAGCTCGAAGCAGCCATCGCCGGGGCGAATGCTGCGCGCGACGAGCTCGAGAAGCAGGCTGCGACGCACGCCGCCATCACCGAGTCGTATGTGGCCCAAGTCGCCGAGATCGAGGCGGCGAAATGTGCACTGCAAGACGACTACGAAACACTGCAAGCCCGCACCCAGTCCCTTGACGCATCGTTTGCAACTGCAGAAGCCGAGGCGAAGCGCCACATATCGCAGATCGATGCTCTTACGTCCGAGCTGCGGCAGAATGCGCTGGCGCACGAGGCCGAGGTCGCAGATCTGGAGGCATCGGTCGCAGCACTGCACGCTCAGTTGCAAGGCCACGCCGAGACGGCCCACGTATTGCAGGCAAAGCACAGCAGCTACGAAGCCGACGCCGCGTCACACGCTGCCGTGGTCGAGTCGTTCACAGTACAGATCGAAGCGCTTCAGACACAACTCGCAGCCCGGGATGCGACCGAGGCCGAGCTTTTAGCTGCGCACCAAGAGACCAAAGACGCGCTGGACGAAGCCCGATATCAAGTGGACGAGCTGGAAGCGCGCGCGCACGACGCCGAGACTGAGGTCGACTCGGCGCATGTCGCACGCATTGACGCTCTTGAGGCTACCATTCGCGAACTTGAGACGCGTTTGGAGGCAAACGCACCAGAAAAGATTGCCGAGGCCCGCGCGGCAGTCGACGCCATGCGCCGTGAGCAGAACGAAGCCACGGCGGCGCACGATGCGCAGCTCCACGTGCTGCAAGAGTCGCAACGCGAGCTCAAGGCCCTTGAAGCTGCCAAGACGCGGCAATTGACGACGCTCGAAGCATCACACGAGCAGCTCGGGGCCGAACTGCAAGCCGCCAAGAAGACCATCACCGCACTTCAGGCCCAGCTATCGACGACGACGCAGCCCACTGCGGTCGCTGTAGCTGCCGTACCACGACCCGTCATTGGAAAAGGGGTTGTGGTGGTGCATTTTGGGTCCTTGGAGCTCCATGCAGGCTTGCTCCACGCCGATACAGCCTCGTATGTGCCCACGTTGAAGCTCCCGGTACGTCTATTTGGATGATATTGATGTGAGCTCTAACATACCGGACGCTGTAGACGCTTGTGGCTGTGCCGCAAGGCGGCGCTGCCGAGCTCCACCGAGTTCTGCAAGGGTCGTCGTACATTGGGACCGGCTCAGTTCGCATCGGCTACGAGGTTGACCGTACCTTCTTTCTCATTGGCGCTGACCCTCACGCCAGAACGGGTACTTTCTTGGGCGAGACGCGGTGACATTTTTGTACGAGCACCCGGACCCGGCGCTGCGCTGCATTCTCAAACAAGAGCGCGTCTTCCAGAACGGCCATGTCACGTCGACCGAGTACCTCGAAGGACTTCTCCACCAAGTCTTTACGGGTCTCGGCATTGATGACGCCATCTCGTCCTACAACGTAGGATTCAACCATCTTGTGCATGGGTTGGCTGATCTCTGTGTGTAGGTCATTGTGACGCACAAGCCGCAGCTCGCCAAGGCGTCGCGCGAGGCGCTCGCCGACGTGCTCTTTGAAAAGTGCGCGGTCAAAGGCGCTCTCCTGGCCACCGATGCGCTCATGAGCTTGCGAGCCCGCGGCAAGAGCACGGGCCTTGTCCTCGACGTCGGCGCCGACGCCACGTACATTGTGCCCATCTACGAAGACATGATTGTACGTCGCCGGGTGGTCCATGTACCCATGTCGACCTTGCGCAATAGCTGGACCATGCCGTCGTTACGATGCCGATGGGGGGCGAAGCGCTCGTGGCCTTTATGGTCTCGATGCTGCTTTCCCAAGAGAGCGACGAGTACCACAAGATTCCTTTGCGGCTCCAGCAAAAGATTGCACGCGCGATACTCGTACGTCATCAACCAACATCATTCCATCACAGGAATGCGTCATGTAGGAAACCAAAGGCATGGTCGCCAAGGACTTTGACGCGATGGCCGAGAAGCACGGCCGCTTTGAACGCGCGCATGTCCAAGTGCTTCCGACCGAGTCGCAACCCGTGTGGCAGAAAGCCGTGCCCCACAAAACCACCGCGGCGCACCCGTAATGTTACTACTACCGAAGCGTGAGGACAAAGAAGGCTCGACGGTTGTAGGTTGCATGAGGTGTATGCGTACCGACTACCCTCGGGGTCGACGCTCGAGATGCACTGTGACGTCGAGCGCTTCATCGCGCCCGAGCTCCTCTGGCAACCCAAGCTCAATCCTGGTAGGCGCCATGTCTCGATGACACGAGGCAGACGACGTACGATGCGTAGACAATGCGTGCGAGATGGCCCTTCATGACGCGCTCGCAAGAGCCTTTGCCGAGAGCGACAGCCAGCTCCACCACGAACTCTTGGCCAACGTCGTGTGCACGGGCGGCGCCTGCCAACTCCCGGGCTTCAAGGCGCGCGTGCACCAAGAGATCCAGAAACTCTGTCCGTTCGAGTCGCTGATTGTGGTCGACGTGGTTGGGAAGGACGAGTGCGCGACGTTTGCAGGCACGTGCATGTACGCGAGCTCGCTCAAAGACCGGTCTTGGATCACCTCGGACGAGTTTGACGTCGACGGCGCGGCCGTGCTACACGCAAAGTGCTTTTAACACGACCCTCGATTCATGCATTAAGAGCGCGTCTATGACTCGGCGCTCAGCTCCTTCTTCCACTTGTTTCGGAGATCCGTGGCGAGCTTCTTGATCGTCGCACTCCTATACAAGTGATGCGAGTAAGAAGAGGTCGCGCGAGCCTGACACGTACTCGGAATGCCGCAGCTTGCGGAGAGCAAACCCAATCTTGGACTTGGTGATCTCGTTTCGAGACAAGGTCATGGTGCCAAGGGCCTTGAGGTGCGCGATGATGTCGTCGTTGTTGGACGACGGGTCCAGTGCCTTGGCCACCTTAGTGAGCTTGGCCACGGTCGGGTCGGTCGATGCGCTGGAGCTCTCTCCACTCGCATACGCCTTCTTCCATCCATCGCGGATCGACTTGGCGAGGCTCGCGACCTTTTCGTTTCTGCATACAAAGTGTAAGGTTCGTGCACGTATAACAATGGAGGGTACGCATGGGAGCGGAGAAGAGCGACGGTCTTGGGGATGCCCGTCGCGCGCAAGACGTCTGCTTCCAAGAGGGCCTACACAAGACGACGTGGGTGTGGCAGCGGCTCGGAGGAAAATAGAAGGTACGCACCGTCGACAGCTTCATAAGGGTTTCCAACAGCATCTCATGCGACGTGTTTGCGTCATCGAGAATGACCTTGAGCTTCTTCACGGCGTCCTTACTGAGCCCAGCAGCCTTGCTAGAAGCTTTGGGTGCCTCGGCGGTGACTGGTGTCGGCGGTGCTACCACCGGGGTCGGAGCAACAACTGCCTTGGCGGGCTCGACTGCTGGCACAGGCACGGTTCTTTGCACGGGCTCGGTCATTTGCACAGGCTCAGCGCTTTGCACGGGCTCGGCGGGTGACCCGTCCATCGGGGCGTCGGGCGCGTCAACGCGGTCATCGACCTCGGCGATGATTTGGTTGATCACGTCGCGAATCAGAATTTTGTGCTCTTTGAGGCTCATGCCAAACTTCTCTTCGAGCATCGTGCGCACCTTGCGCGTCGTGAGCTCGTCAAGGCTCATAGACGTGAGAATGTGACGAATGCCCGCGTCGATCTTGGCTTCCAGGCCACTGTCGTCGACCTTGGGCTTTTTCGGGGCGACCTCGGTCTCCGAGCCGTTGGACGCCTTGCGCTTCAGCGGCGACGCGGGCTGGACCTCGATTGTGGTTTCCGTCTCGATGACCGCAGGCTCGGCGTCTTTCTTTGTGTCCTTCTTGGGCTTGTTTTCCTTCTTTGGCTTGGACTCCTTCTTCCCCTTGGACTCCTTCTTCTCCTTGGACTCTTTCTTCTCCTTGGGCTCCTTCTTTTCCTTGGGCTCCTTCTTCGCCTTGGGCTCCTTCTTCGCCTTGGGCTCCTTCTTCGCCTTGGCTTCCTTCTTTGCCTTGGCATCTGCCTTCGTCTTTTTGGATTTTTTAGGCTGCTTGAGCATCTTGTCGTCTTCGCTAATGTCGCCATCGTCGGCCTCGGGCGCGTCGACCGCATCACCGCCTTCCTCAGCATCGTCGTCGTCGTCGTCTTCGGCTTCCGACACATGCTCGGGCGTCGGCGGCGGCTCGAGGCTCGGGTCCATGTCCGAGGGCACCATGTGCGGGAGGAGGCGCGTGCTCTCGTCCGTCGCCAAGTACTCCTATGGTTTCATGGCACCTAGCGCATCGCTCGCGGATGTTTATACCTCGGCCTCCTCGATTGCGGCCTTGAGCTGCTCGGCAATACCCTTCTTCGACGCAAGCGCTTTGGGATGACCCTGCAAAAAGTTCTCCTTGTCGGGGCCGTCCCAGCGCCGGACGAGCTTCGTCTTCATCTTGCCGCTACAAGAGTCATTGTCATGAGCTATACCCATATTCATTGTCATCGTACAATTCATAGGAGCCAAAGAAGTAGACGATGCGAAAGTCGTTGGGGAAGCAGCGCGCCTGCCGGGCAATGGCCTGATGCGACGACCCTACACGACGACGAAGTTCATGAGCCCATAGCGTCCATGGAAGCATCCTCTACCGAGGTTGAAGAGCTTGAGTCGCAGCTTCTTCGGGTCGCAGACGTACACGGGCCACCACGGGTACCCCTCAAGGAGCGCCCACGCCACGCAGCTCAGTCTCTCCTCCATCTCGGCCGTCGGGCGCAAATTCGAAAATGACGCAATGTTGAACCACGGACCAATCAAAACGTCGTCGCAATTGACTTTTGACCAATCCCAGCGCGCTTGCTGGCAGCGGGTTTGAAATCCCAAGGATCTGCTTCCACCAATGCTAGTTGCCAAGAGGGTCGCTCCATGCACGGACAATACTCTTGCTCCATGGAACGAAATGCTACGAGAAGGGCGTCGCGCCAAGGCTATCGTCGTGCCACCGGATGCAGACACCGTCGGCGTCGCCCGACACGACCTGGCGCTGGTCCGCCGTGAGCGCGATCGCCGTCACGGCCGCGCGGTGCTCGAGCAGGAGCTTCATGACGTAGAGGCGGCAAGATGGCACGATCTTGCCGTGGCCGGCCACAGCCACGGGCTTTCGCTGGCGCGGCGAGAGCACCGACGCAGGTGCAACCGGCTCGTCCTTTTTGCTTGTCTGCATCTGGTCGCCCTCGACGTCGGACGGGTACTGGAGGCCCCAGCAGGCCAGCGTCCCGTTCGCATGGCCCGTCACGACGACGACCCCGTTCTGCCACACATCGCAGCGCGACGTCACGGCTGCCGTCTAGTCATCGCATGTATGACATCATCGCTTCAAAAGCAAAGGCGTACGATGGGGTGGAGTCCGAGGGCGGGCAGCACGGCGCAGGCGAGGAGGTCGCCGTTGAGGCTCCAGACGCGAAGCTCGGTCGCCGACGCCGTCATGAGGTTGCCGTTGGCGCCGTTGATACCCACGTGCAGGAGCGGTGTTACGTGGCCGCAGAGCTCGCGCAAATACACCTGGCTGCGGAGGTCCCATACAATCGCGGTCAGATCGGCCGACCCAGAGAGCACGAGGTTGAACGCCTTGTTGATCGCAACACTGAGCACAGGAGCGTCATGGCCCGCCAACTTGCCCTTGTGCGAAAAATGGCGCTGGCCATGGAGCTTGACGCACTCGATGACGTTGACTACGCCGTCGTCGCCGCCACTCACGAGCGTCAACCCGTCGTCGGCAAACACTGCGCACCGGATCGCGCTTAGGTGTACGTCTTCGAGGACGACGAGCGGCTTGGCTTTTGGCAGCGCTCGCAAGATCAAATGGCCGTGCTTGCCATAGTCGACGCACTTTTTTAGGCGAGGCGGCACGAGCACGCTCCCGAGCCCTCGGCACACCAACTAGCACCAGCCATCGCATCAGTAGCATAGGACACCAACGACGAGGCAAGGCGGTGAGTACCTTGTCGGCGCAGAGCTTGACGTCGCCGATGGCTTCGTTCTGGAGCACGTGCGCGATCGACGCCTTCTTGAGATGAACGTATTCCTTGCCAATCGACACGAGCGGCGGGGCAAGCGGCGTGTGCCACTTGACATACGTCTCGACGCTATTCATGGTGGTTCAAAATGACGAGGTCGCGACGGTCTCTACCTGCTTGGGGCGTTGAGCGAAAGGTCATGTGCGTGGGTCATGAGGCTCGAGTGCGACTGCAAATGGAGCGTTGGCATCTTGCGCTGCGGGTGCGGGCTGTTGAAGAGCTTGGACGGGGTCTGACCAAAGTTTTCAATCTGCGCCAACGTCGCCTCGCGTAAAACCGGGTCCTCGATCGCGTCCAGATCAATCTACATCGCAAAAGGTCCTCGTGCCATCGACAAAAAACCAGAGTTTGGGACGCACCGTGCCTTCGTATGTCATGTGCATAAAGACGTTGAGCGCGTCGACCGCCGCCTCCCCGCGCTGCTTGCAGCCAAAGATGAGGTCGATCCAGTGGTGCAAGTTCTCCGACACGTACTAC
>NW_008246104.1:316468-352142 GCF_000281045.1 Saprolegnia diclina VS20 | reverse complement strand
GGAGGTATAGTCGGCAAGTACCCACGGAAACACCTATCCGACACGCATCTATCCATCCTTGGATGTCGAATGGATATGCTACCGGGTACTGCGTGAGGTCGTTGAAGCTTCGGCCGGCCATCGCATTGAGCTCGATAAGGTACTCGAAATTGGACATGGCGCCGCGGAGCCACTGCTTGGTCAAGCTTTGGCGCAGTCGCTTCATCGAGCCGAGCGGGCCTTGGCGCAGCACGTGCGCCCAGTAAATACTGTTGTGGATCGGCATGCCAAAGAGCGCGTGGAAGACGTCGTCGCGGTCACTGCGGGCGTCAAACGTGCAGAAAAACGTCCCGCCGTTCGTGTCGACAAACTCGAGTCCGGTCGGTCGCAGCTGGTACTTCATGCGGTAAAACTGCTTGATCTCGCCTACGCCAGTGAGTGGCGATGCAAACAGGCTTGATGTTGGCACCGTAGGGAAGCCGCCACTTGCGCAGCGTTGCATTCGATGACTTGGTCTTGTCGCATACGATGCGCAGCGCATTCGCCTTGGCTTTGAGCACGTCGGTGAGGTCCACGAGCACTTGGAGGTGTGTCTTGCGCTTCGAGACAGGCTCAGACCCGTCAATGGCCGAGTAGCCCTCGATAAAGTAGAGCGCTTCACGGCAAAACACAAGCACGCCCAACTAGACAAGTCCCGTCGCTACACCAAATGAGATTTGGTTGACGTACGGCTTTGCCCATGCCGCAGAGGTACCCGGCGTTGCAGCAGCGCAATGGCACTTGATCGTGTCGGTGCAAGTAGCGCAAAATGCTTCCATACATGTTGCGGTCGACGGCCAGTGTCTCGGGCGCCGAGGCCCTCGGCGACAACACGCTGATTTCGTCCAAGTCGACGCTCATGACAGACGCTGTAGATGGTCTGTCGCATTCGTCCTCGTCGTCCGAGCCGTCCGAGGTGACGTCCGGCAAAGGCTTTTCGTCCTTCTCGTCGTCACGCTCGTCGTCGTCATGGACGTCATTGGTGCTTGGTTTGCGCAAGACAGACGTTTGCATCGCCTCTGAGTCGGCCATGTCAAACAGTGTGCTCGGTAGCCTATTCTCGCTGCCGCTCAACGTACTTTGCACGTCCTCGAGTACGCCCGGTGAGATGCCGAGCGCTGAGTCGGGCGTGAAGAAGCGCTGGACGATGGCCTCGGCTACCAAGCGAGGCGTGGCGTCGGCACCCAACTCTATCACTCGCATCCAGCAAAGTCATAGATGGGGCGAGCCTACCGTGAAGATGGTCGCGCGTCTGCTGGTATTTGCAAGAGACCTCCTTGAACGACACGCGACAAGAACTTTCGGACGACTTGTACTGGAGCTGCCGGTAGACTTCGACCATGTCGTGAAACTCGAGGCTTGGGTGGGTCACAACAGGCGCCATCTTGGTGCTGACCTCGTTCGCATCGTCCATGACTGCGCGATCACGTGGCTTGAGGCGGCGGCGCATGCGACAAGGGCCTTCGGTTCCGTCCAGCGTCATGGGACCCATCCACGACGCTTGGTACACGGACGACGACGACACTACGAGCGATGTCGCGCTGCCTTCGACGTTGGCCCAGAGGGACCGTGGTGCAACGTGCTGCCACTGCGTCGCCGCTTCACGCATGCTTTCTTCGACTTGGTGCATCTGCTGGTCGTTTGTCGCGACGAGCAGTCGCGACGCCGCCATCAAGCTCGGCTCTGGCACTGCGGCGCCCACTGAAGGCGACGGCGATGGCAGCGTCGGCTCGATCGGAATGTGAATGGCGACTTCGACTTTCGTTGCCGAGCTCTTGCGCACGGCCAAAATGTTTTCCAGCACGTCCACAAAGAGATCAAACATCGGGTCGGTCCGCGCCGGGAGCACGTCGTTGAGAATCGGGTACTGCGCCGTGACCCATGCCGCAAAGGTGGGCCACGCAGGTGACGTTGGCGCGTCAATGGCCAGCAATTGGTCCATGCCCCGGACGTACAAGTTGAGGCCCTCCTTTTTGGCGCTCGACGTCGACATGGATGGAAGCAAAGTCGACTTGGGCTCGACGACCAGCAAGTCTTGCACAAGCATCGGTCGCTGGGTAATGAGGAATTGCCACAGCTGGACGGCTACCCATGTCACCGCCTCCTTGTCATCGAGCAGCATGCTATGACAGCATCGTCTACACCCACGGACGTCAACAAGAGAGGACGCACCGGAAGAGGGCTGTGGCAAGACACATGGCAAACGACTTGTCCGTCTCGGGGCCGACGACGAGCTCCTTTTGGTGCCCATGCAAGCTCAGCTGCCGCATGTGCAGCCGGAATCCAGTCGAAACCGCGTCATTCGCGCTTGGCGCTGCTCCGTACACGAGGACGCAGGACCCTTTGGTTTGCTGCAGCAAGAGCTCCTTGTGGGTCACGAGGTGCTCGAGGAGACGGCAGTGGTCGTCGCCATAGTCGTGCGCCGTGTAGATGCCTTGTAAGATAAAGCCTTGGGTCGCAAAGACCAGCAGCGAGTAAAAGTATTGTTGGACTTCAGCGCCCAAGATCCTAATCCCAACAATAGCACCTACGCTTGCATCGATCATATCGGTACGGGGTTTTCTCTGGTGCGTTGCAGAGCTCGAGGGCTTGAAAAAGGAATGTTGTGACACTCAGTGTCAACGCCGGAGTCCACGCGGCTGGCTTCGTCACATATCTACGTCCATCGGTATCAAGAAGCGCCAGGTCAGCACGCGTATACCCTTTTTTGGGACCTTTGGCGTCCGAGACGGCGAGCCGCAGGAGGCCCAGACACAAGCCGCAGAGGTTTTTCATGGCCACGATCGAACAGTGCGCCGTGAGCATTTCCGTGTGGTTGACAATGCGCAGTAGCATGTTGAGCCAGTCGGCCAGCCCCGTCTCCGCGTCGCGCCATCGCCAGAGCGTAAAGAGCATGTGGTCGCCCCAGTCGTCGCGTTCGAGGAGCGCTTTGCGCAAAAAGGTCTCGAGACACACGGCCGCCATGTGGGAGATGGTCTCGGCCGGCATCAGCACATCGGTCAGCCGTCCGATGCAGTCGATGACGACCGAGAGAAAGAGATTGCTCGACCGGCACAGCGCTTGAAAGACGAGCGAGTCGGCGTCGAGACGCGCCGTGAGCCACGACACACTTTCAAGCGTCGTGAGCTCGGACGCGTCGTCCGCTTGGTTTTTCGACCAGAGAAACCCGAGTAGGTCCCAGACAGCATCCACGCACACACGGTCCATGGCCACTGGCGTGTAGCGCGATGGCTCTGGAAAGGCGTCACCCATAGCTGCTGCATCGCACTGAACGCGGGGCAATGGAATGAGAGCGACAAAGGCCAGGAGCGGCAGGAGAGCAGAGGCGTGGCCGCGGTGGAGAGCAATGCCTTGCCGTAAACGCCGCGCGAGGTGCGCATTCACGAGCAAGTGGGCGCCAAACGCCGGCTGCGCTTGGGCGAGCGTCATGAGCACGCGCTGCGCCAAGAGTGCATCCGGCGACATGCCGCTGGGCGTCGACGGCGCCAAAAGCAGAATTTCCATGAGCACCACTTCGAACCCATCAGGTGAAAAGACGAGGGGCTTGTCGATGGCGCCACCGAGGTACCATTGCGGAAGGACACTGGCTTTCATCTTCTTGTCGGACGCGAGACGAAACACCACCGCGTCAACGAGCGTCCGTCCAAGGACGGAACCCGGTCCGTCGAGCTCGGCCAGAATGTGGCGCAAGAGACAGCGCCGCAGCGCACCGCCGTTTGGATCGGCGAGCGTCATGAGCAGTCGGTCGGACACAGCAATCGCGTCGTCAATGTGCGCTTCCATGACCAAGAAGGCGCGAAAGAGACATAACACGGCCTCGATTAGCGACGGCGCCTCGGCGCTCTGCGGCGTGCGCGTGAGTGCGCCGAGATACCCGAGAAGCCATTGCACAAAGCTGCAGTGACGGAGTTGTCTTGCGTTGAAGAGCGCGTTGGGGTTGACCGGGTGCAAGAGATACGAGACGAGACGGAGCAAGAGGTGCTGGAGCAAGCTTGAGAGACACCCCCGCAAGAGTGGGTTCAGGACCAACTGGGTCATAGCATGGGCGTTGACGACGACGGGGAACGGAAATTTGTCGGCCCGTGCCGTGAACGCAGCGTCCATGCACGCCACATCGAGTTTGAGGGACCCAGAGATCGCGGTTTTGCACAATGTCTGGAGGGCGCGGTCGTCGAGAAGCGCGCTGTGCGCCTGCGCAAAGGCGGCGAGCCAGTGGTGGCCGTGTGTTTCCAGAAAGGCCGCGAGCAATGACGCCGACGCCTTGAGGCATCGTACCAGAACGCGCAGCGCTGTCTCCATCTCGTCCGTGGTGGTGATTTTGGCAAACCACGGAAGGAGCACCGCGTGCAGACCACCGAGGCTCGGTAGTCGCCGCGGTAGATCCAGCGGCAGCACGCTCTCCGGCAAGACGTCAATGCACGGCGACGCGTACAACACGAGGTCGTCGGGCCACTTGAAGCTCGACACGAGCTGGAGAACCTCGCGCCCCAGCGTCGAGAGCTTGCAGTTGGCCTCGAGGAACGCTCGAAAACCGAGCTCGATGGGTGCGACCTCGTCGTCGTCGCCCACCTTGTCGTGGGTTGGCAGTGCCCATTCGCGCTGGGTCGAGGCAAGGCACTTGAGCAACCCGAGGCGCTTGGCGGCCCGACTCACGTCCACGCGGCGACCCGAGAGACGATGCAGCAAGTGGCACATCACCGCCTCTGTCCAATCGTACAACGCTCCGTACGCCGTTGAGTTGCCCGTGAAGCGATGGCCAAAACTCGGGCCTTGGAGAAACATGACCGTCGCGCCAATCGGCGGCAAGACGTCCGCGAGCAGCCACAGTGGGCCGAGACAGAGGTCGTGCCCAGCGGTCGCGCTCGGACACTGCGGGTCGTGCCCCAACGTCACGCGGAGTGCGGAGGGCGCGAGCGATGCGGGGTAGTGCAGTTTCTTGGACGTCACCTCGGCGCCGTCAATGTACAAGGTCACGAGCGAGCTGCCGACGACCGATTTGCGGTGTGTCAACACGATATGGTGCCAACTCCCGAGGAAGAGGCCCATTTCGACGTTCTTGAAGACCACTGACGCCTTTTTCGTCGACGACGCCGCGTCGATGCGGAGGCTGCCGTCAAAGTAGATGCGAGTGTAGCAGAGCGGCTGGTCGGTGGCGTACAGCGACAAAAGTGGCGCGATCGGGCGCGGCGACGCGACTTGCGCCAGCGCGCGCTGCCACATGTTCCAATCGGCGTCCGTCTCGGCGCGTGCGTGGATAGCCCCCGCACCACCCCGAGGTACGATGCCAAACGCCAGTGGGTCGTCCAAGTTGTCTGTGACGACGTCAACCACGTCGAGTGTCACAGCGTCGGTTGCGCCGGCGACGGCCGCGTCTTTGTTGGCATATAACGTCAACGTTGAGCCGACAAGGACGGCGTATTGGGGTCCGCAGTCGTCAAACTCGAGCACGCCTTCGCAGAGCGCGAGCGACGTGGTGACGTTCTTTGCGACGACGGATGTTGTCGGCGGCGTAAATTGCAGCCAGCACGCGACCGAGTAGCCCGACGTCGTCGGCCACACCTTGTCGGACGCCACGTGCGTCAAGGCTTTGGGTCCAAACCGCGTGTGCGGGACAGTCGGCGCTTTGACGAGCTCGTACAGAAAGGCCAAGCCTAGAGACGGCGGCAGCGCATGGACGACCCGCAAGCAGTCGCGCAGTTGCGGCAGCGGCATCGCGTCGTGGGCAATGCAGCGCAAAAGAGGCACGTACAGAGCCGGGTCGGGCGACGCGACCACGAGCGGCAATAGCCAGCGGAAGAGACCTGCCGCGACGAGCTGCGCTTTCTCGGGCGATCGCAGTCGTTGCAGAACGCTCGTATACCACGTGTGAATCCACTCGGCGGGCGACGACACCGCTCCGAGAAGATGGCAGAGCACGGAGACGGCCGCCGCATGGTGCACGTGGACTTCCGCCTCGCGTATCTCGAATGCCAGGCCCAACACGAGCTCCAAGAGCGCAGCCCCATCCGCGTCAAGCCAGCGCACGAGATGCGTCGCCAGCATAGTGTACAAGTCGTTGGCGAACGTGTAGTCGCAGAGGTCGGGTGTGCGCCAGAGCAAGGTGAGGATGTTGAGGAGCTCGTTTCGGAGGCGTGTTTCGTCGCATGGCAGTGTCGAGAGTAGCGCCAGGAGCGCTTCAATGCCTCGTACGCGACACACATAGAGACGCTGAACGCGCTCGTGGGCTGTCAAGAGACACTGCAAAAGCGCGACGGCCGGTGCCAAGCGCGTCATATCGGTGCTGTACGTTTGGCACAAGCCCAAGACACGCACCACATCCCCTATGACATTGTCGTCCGTATCGATCTCGGCCAGCGTGCAAGGGATCGATATTAGCGCCATCGACGTCTCTGTGTCGAGAATGAGGGCGTTCAAAAGCTTCTCCAAGTGCGTCGGCGCGTCGGTCGGTCGCCAACGCGCTGCTGCGGCCGCATTGCGCACGAAGAGAGCCGCGCCGAGGCCCGCCCACGCTTGCAGCACATGGCGCACCGGTGCGAGTGCTTCGGGTGAGCGGTTGGCTGTGGCGGCTACCATGGCGACGAGTCCACGATCGACGAGTCCAAACTCGACCAGCGACGCTCGCAGCGGATGCTCGGTCGGTGCCGCATCAAGGAGGCGACGCAAGGTGCCGCACGCGCGCACCGCAAAGCTGTGGTCGCTGATCGTCTCGAGCTCCTACGCCATTCAAATGAGCTCTCCATCTTGGAAGATGGACAAAACACGACCTGTGTCGAAGCGTCCATGCACAAGGCGCACAGCACCGAGATGCTGTCACGGACAAGACCAAAGTCAGCAACGACGCCGACAGCTTCGACAGCAAGTAGAACGCTCGGCTGGGCCGCCCACGCGACTTGCGGCAGCTTGGAGACGAGCGACGCCAGCACGTGCTGACGGGGCTCGAGACGTGTGTAGGTCGCCACGTCGCCCGTGTACACGCACGTCAGCAGCGCAAAGAGCCCGACGCGCTGCTCGTCGTCAAGCTTTTCAACAACGTGGTCTTTCAAGGCGACGATGGCGGCTTCGTTGCGGACGCTCTCGGGACCGTCGCCAAGGGGCAAGAGCATGCGGTAGAGCGCCTCGGCGCTCTCCTTGGCGCAACGGTACACGCTCCAGAGCACGTCATAGCCGCGCGCCGCATGGAAATCTTGGACGAGAATGAGCGCGTGCTTGGCGCTTGCGACAACGAGGCGAATGAGCGCGCTCAGGCCCACGGCCGCGTCGTGGTTGGCGAGCGTAAAGGTATGTTCGGGCGCCCGTACCTCCTCGACCGCGTCCGGTGCTGTTGTTTGCACGAGCCCGAGCGCGCGGCTCACGGCCAAGTGGGTATCGAGAGGCGGCGCGTCGGCCTCGAGCGCGAGTGAGTGCAGCGTCGAGATCGCTGTCGCAGCGTTCGCCGATGTCACGGCGGTGGCGTACGTAAGCTGGCGCATGGTCGCAAGGCTCCGCTCAATCGCGCGCGAGTCGTGGAGGTACCACACCGCGCCGGCGTTGAGTGTGGCGGCGTCAATTGCGTTGCTGATCGAGGATCGGAGTCCGTAGCACGACGGGGTGTAAATCTCGGCAACGAGGCGAAGCAGGTTCCCGAGCTCGCAGCGGTAGCTCTCCATGACCCGCGGGTTGCCGCAGAGCGCGAGGAGGCATGCGCCGAGCGTCGTGATGCAGGTCTCTACCTGTGGATCCATTGGGCTTTCTGAGGCACCGAGCGTCTGGACGTGCTCGACGACAAAGAAGAGCCGGAGGCGGTCGAGTGTCTCGACCACGAGTGCGGGGAAGGTCGACTGGTCGCAGAACGCTGTGCCGGCATCGCTTGCAAAGTACTGTTGGATGCACCCGTCGCCTACGCATCTCTTCCTGTAGATGTTGGGACGATGGCGTCGTACCGGCCATCTCGAGGATAGCCTTGGTCGCTGTCTGGACAGACGTGGCCAGCTTGGCGACGTCTGCGCTCGTCCCATCACGCTTCATTGCCGCGATCCTAGATACGCAACATATGGCAAGCCCATAAAGAGCAGAGCGTGTACATGAGCTTGCAGGCCATCGCAATGTCCTTCATGCGTGGCGTCATCTTGGTGAGCCGCGCCTAGCCTCGCATGAGCGCCGGGCCATCGCGCAGGAAGCGTACATCGACAGCGACGACGACCGGCGGGGGCGTGGGCGCAGGTGGCGGCGTCGTCGCGGGCTTCCCATCATGGGCCTCGGTCGGCTTGCGCAGGCCGCCGAAGAGCTTGTTGAGCTGCTTCTTCATCGGCCGCGACTGCGGAAGCTCAAAAAGATCCAAATGGATTGCATTAAATTACAATACAATAAAATACCATCTTTAGTGGAGTTGATACGCACCATCGCATTAAATTGGGCGTATTTTTATTCTGCCCAGCGCGGATTGGCCATAATCAGCAGTAATCCGGATGCGACGTGGCCTGACGCTGGCGGCGATCCGCCACCGCGTCTTCCTCTGGCGCCGGGCCCTGGGCTGTGAGCGCGCCTTCGTCGTCGTCTTCCTCGGCGCTCTGGCGCTGCTAGCGCTCACGAGCGTCGTCACAGCGCCCATCCGCTATGCGCGCAGCGTGTACAGGGCCGACGAGCTGCCCGCGCTTCTGGCGACCGTCGTCGACGACGTCGGCCAAGCGCCGACGCTGCGCTTCCGCATCTTGCAGCTGACCGACATGCACTACACGGGTCGCCAGCACTACCCATGCCGCAACCCGCCGCACAAGGTCGTCGAGCGGCACTTGCCATGCACCGAGAGCAGGATGACCGAGTTCATTAGCTACCTCCTTGACACGGTCGAGCCCGACTTTGTAGTCTTTAGCGGCGACTTGATCGAGTCGGTCGAAGTGCCCCACGTACGTCCTTGCATCTTCTTAGCCTATTCCATCATGCGTGTAGACGGCAGCCGAGGTTGTCGACGCGCTTCACGCCGCCACAAGCGAGGTCGTCAAGCGCAACCTGCCATGGTCCATGGTGTTTGGCAACCACGACGAAGGCGTACCGTGCCTCTGGACGCTACAATCCAAGAGCTAATGATGCACTATTGCGACTAGGCGACCATGGCGCGCCGAGAGATGCTGGGCCATCTCGAAGACCTGCCGTTCGGGTACATTGCCATGGGGCCCGAGGGCATCGGCGGCGTCGGCAACTACGCACTCCGCGTCCAGGCGCCGCAGGACGGCCCGTGGTATGCTCGCAAGTCGATCAAGTCGCTCCTGCGCATGTACTTTCTTGACTCGGTCCAAGGCCTCTTTACGCCGTCGCAGCTCGAGTTTGTGACCGAGCTCTCGGCCACCACGTACCACGAGCACGTGCCCGCGCTCATGTTCTTCCACCACCCGTTGCACGAGTTCAAACAGTACGTGGACGGCGACGGCCAGGGCCAGCGGCTCGAGAAGGTGTCGCACGGCGACCACAACAGCGGCATGTTTGACGCCCTCTCGCAGAGTCTGTCCACAGCGCCCACCTTGCTGTGCTCATCCACAATGGCTAGTGGGCGATGTCAAGGGCGTCTTTGTGGGTCATGACCACTTTAACGACTATTGCTTCTACAACGCGCCACTGCACTTGTGCTACGGCGGTGGTGTCGGCTACGGTAGGCCACAGCCAAGACGCGACCTCAACGCTACACTGTAGGCGCGGCGTACGGCTTCGAGTACACGCCACGTCGGGCGCGTGTGATCGAGTGGACGTGGGAGAAGGACGCGGAGCGCATTGCCACGTGGCTGCACGAAGACCCGACTATGGGCGGGACCGTCTCCGACAAGTACCAAGTGTTTGAGAGGAAGCATACGCGTCAGAAGCTGCGCGCGCACGATGATATCATTCTCGTATAAGAAGAGACAATATAGAAGTGCTACGGCGCGGCTGCGAGCGCATCCAGTTGGGCTTGGATCGCATCGAGCTGGACGAGGAACGCATGGAGCTCGGTATGGTCCATTTCCATGTCCCATGCGACGCCGTTGCTCTCTTGCATGTGGAAGAGCGCGCTCGGCGTTGCCATGCCTTTGGACGCCGAGTCGGCCATGGTCACATGCAGCCGCCACTGTGCCTCGATCAGCGTCGGGGCATGGTGCGAGCTCGCTTCAATCAGCGTTGCTTCGTACGCTGCTTGCTCATGGGACCAAACGTTGGCAAGGACGTCGCTTGTTGTCGAGGCAATCGAGAGGCGCTGCAGCTCTTGCGCAAACACAGACGGGGCCAGCCGACGCCGTCCCGCGGCTTGGAAGAGCGACTGCAACAGGGCCAAGAATGCGCCGACTTGATCGTGCGTCATGCCGCCAATCTCAGCGAGCTGGTGCTCTTCGTCCTTGGTGAAGGCTGTGGCCTAATGCAGCAGATACGGTGTGAAGTCGCTTGTGACGAGAAGGTCCGTACGGCAGGAGCGCGGAGGAGGCGCTGTGCGAGCAGCGGCAGCTTCTCCAAGGAGAAGGCGCTCAGTAAGGGGAGGGCTTCGACCGAGCTACACATACATCACCTTGGCTGATGTCGCGGGGCTGAGGTGATCGTACCGGGCGTCAAGGCTCACCAAGGTCGCGCTGCTCATGGTCCGCGATCTTTTTATCGTTTCCGTGGCCTGATTTGATGCACTGTTTTCAACAGGATATTCATTGATAGAGGTTATTCCGACCAGCCAAGGAGTGCTGCGATCTTGCCCTTGCCATCAACGTGTCATGATCAACCATGGGTATGCAACGACGCTCTAGTGCCAATGCCGACATGCTGGTCTTCGTACGCTATGGCTAGAGACGCAAACCTTCCAGTCTTGCATCTCATCGAAAACCACCAAGTTGCTGCGAAATCTCTGACAAGGCCACCGAGCTAGCGCTTGCCAGAAACCGAGCTAGCGCTTGCCAGAAGCGCTCATTAGGTGGTTCCGATCCAATGGATGGAGCTGGATCGTTAGGGCTGCTATGCAACGCATGGGGACCACTGGCGTGTCATAATGCCGAGACAAACGCTGCTGTGCCACAGGTTTGGCGATCGGCGAGTGATGTGGTGTATTTGTTTTTAGAGGTTTTGCAATGTTGTGTCAACTGCATGAAGATCCGTGGTCAGTTGCGATTCCGAACGAACGATAGCGAAGGTAGAGCATGCGGAGGCATGCAGGCGCTGAGGATGCTGCTGATAGATGAGCCCCAAGATGCTCCTCATGAACCCCGGCCCGATCGCCTTCGAGTCGGAAGTGCTCACAGCCTTTGCCCACGAGGGCATCTCGCACGTCGACCCGGCCTTTCTTGAAGTCTTTGGCCAGTGCCTCGAGCAGATGCGCCACGTAAGCCGACGTCTCGCTGCTCTCGCGTGCTCATGCTGCACGTAGATCTTCTTGGCCGACGATGGTCAGCCGCTCGTTGTCGCTGGCTCCGGCACCTTGGGCTGGGACATGGTTGGTGCCAACTTGATCGAAGCCGGTGACAACGCTCTCGTCATCAACACGGGTACGCGCACGTTGTATTATCGATCACGCTTGCTCATGCTATTGCAGGCTACTTTGGCGACTCGTTTGGCACGTGCCTGGAGCGTTATGGCGCCACGGTCACGCACGTGCGCGCGCCGGTAGATGCGATCATTGTTGCATCGATCGTTATGCTTTGTGATACGTAGGTTGGCTCGCGTCCGTCCATTGACGAACTCAAGGCGGCGCTTGCGGCGACGTCGTACAAGGTCATCACGATCACGCACGTCGATACGTCGACGGGCGTCCTCTCGTGCGCGGCCGAGTACACGGCCGCAATCCGCGCTGCGCAGCCCAACGCGATCGTGGTGCTCGACGGCGTCTGCTCGCTTGGCGGCGAAGAGCTGCGCATGAAGGCGTGGGACATTGACGTCGTCTTGACGGGGTCCCAAAAGTGCATTGGCGTGCCGGCGGGCTTGAGTCTCCTCATGCTGCGCCCGCGCGCGATCAAGGCGTTTGAAGCCATTGGCTACGCCAAGGGCGCGTACTACGTCGACTGGGCGCACTGGCTTCCGATCATGAAGAACTACGAGGCGCGCCGCCCGTCGTACTTTGCGACGCCGGCCGTCAACCACTTTTACGCGCTCCAGAAGGGCTTTGAGATCCTCTTGGCCAACGGTGGCATCGAGCAGCGCTTCATTGAGCAGCGCAACATGTCGCTCGCGATCAAGGGCGCGATCAAGGCGCTCGGCTGCGGCTTTGTGCCAGCGTCCGACTGCGCCGCCAACACGCTCACGTGCGTCCGGTACCCCAAGGGCGTCGCCGGCCCCGACTTTTTGCCGAAGGTCACGGCGCGCGGCGTCTCGCTCGCCGGCGGTCTCCACAAGGACATCAAGATGGAGTACTTTCGCATCGGCCACATGGGCCAGAGCACGCGCATCATGGAGCATGCGATCCGCACGATCAACGCGATCGAAGCGGCGCTCATCGAGTGCGGCCACGCGGTCCCGACCAAGGGCCAGGCCGCGGGCGTCACCAAGTCGGCGCTCAAGGCGACGCTGCCGATGACCAAGGCGGGTCACTGGCATTTTTCGGTACACCATCGATTTCACGTAAGGCTGGTACTCATATGATGCGTAGCCGTGCTGCGGTGGCGGTCGCAAGTGCCCCGTCCCGGTCAAGTGCCAGCTCTGGACGATTGGCCTCGTCGTGGCGGCCTTTGGCGCCGGCGTCGCGCTCGCGTCGCGCCGCAAGTAGCCACTTAGTTGCCTTGTTCATTCCAGCCTCAACAACAGTGGTGTGATGAGTACACGTTGGCCCATACACTACTACTGCTTCTCGGTAGTAGCTCTCGGTAGCATATTCCAACCCGCGCAGCCGACCCGATGCGCCTTTGTCAACTTCGTGCTCACGCCAGACAGCGACGCCCGATTACTGGAAGGGCCACTCTTGTCGTTGTTGCTTGGCCACAGGATAGTGTAATCGGAACCGATCACGGTCGGCGAGGAGCGAAGGTCGCCGTGTCGCTGATGGCCGGCGTAGCAGCACGCAGTGCACACAGACGTGGTCAGCGATGACGCAATGCGCGCGGCCTCGCCAGCCTCGAAGCCACGTAGAAAGGTCGGGCGTTGTTGAAGCTGCGGAAACCGATTACGCGATCCCCGCCCACGACGTCAGCAGAACGACGCCGTCTCGGATTTTAACAGCTCGGGCACCCTTCCGCCGTAGCTACGAGTCGCCGTTGTGGGCATCATCCGCTGCTACATGGCGCCAAGTCGACGGAGTCAGAGACGCACGCGTGTCGGCGGCTGCGATGCTTCTTACGCCATCAACGGGATGTGACATCAGTGTTGAGGTGCGCGAACTTGTGCCGCATACAGCGCAGGTATTAAATTATCCACCGTTCGACTGTCAGTTTGTATAACCTTTAAAAGATTGCGCTCCGGTTACGATAGCGTACCCATTTCCATCATCAAGACGCGTGACGTGATCATACGCTCACACTTGGGGTTTGTATACATCACATTCGGGCGTCGGGGGCTGTGATTCGCGGGTTTAAAAAACCGTCGCTTCAGATCTACGAATTAGGGTCTAATTCGTGCACGCAATAAAAATGCAATTCGCAATTCCTGCACAGACATGACCCGTGTTTACGACGACGTAAGTGGGTCCTCAACGTTGGCTGCTGCAACGCAGCTGGCCCAAAGAACACAAACCGACTCATGGCTGAGACGTCCCACACACCCGGCAGCAGCAGCGAGAGCAGCGGCGACGAGCGCGCACTCGTGGCCGAGGCCAACGCCTTGACCGCGCAGCTGGCGCTCCTCCAGCGCAACCCGCGCAAGCGCAAGATTCCATGGCGCGACGTGGCCATCGCGCAGGCGAACGAGCTGCAGATGGTACTGCATGAGAACAAGCGACTGAAAGAAGCGCTCTCGGAGCACACGCGTATGGCCCACGCGCTGCAAAAGGCAATGGTCCAAGCCCAAGAGGTAGTCTGCGGACGACGACGACGAGGCCGCTCATACTACGACACTAGTTTCAGCTCGAAGAATGGAAGTGCCATCGCCTCCCGTCCGACAGCGCCCGCTGGAAGGATGGCCTGCAGAAGATGCTCGCCGAAGACCACGACCATACCAACTCGCATCTGATTCGACATGGGCTCTGCGACGCGGTCTCTGAAGTCGAGAGCACGCAGGTGCGCCGCCACGCGGATGGGTCTGTGGCCGCCATCGACAAGTTGACGCACGTCTATTTTCCGCACGAATCGATCGCGAGCCTCGCCAAGGTGTGCACAGAGCTGCTCACGACCGAGGTCGGGCGCGCAACCATCATTAGCGGTACGCAGTGGCAACGACTCCAGCCCATCGACTCGTCGCTTGTCGACGACGAAGGCATCTTGTATCTCTCGGGCGACGCCAAAGTACCCACGGGCCCGTCCCACGGACTGCACGGCCACATTGCCATCCAGCGCTTTGTCGAGCCGGCGCGCGTCGTCTTTGTCTTCCGGAGCGTGTTGGAGGACCAGCGGTACCCGCTCGAGTACGGCAACGTGCCCAAGTACGCCCACAACGAAGTCGGCTGGCTCGTCATGGAGCCCAGCCGGCGCCAGCGCGGCGTGTCGGTCAAGAGCATCGTCACGTGCACGCCCAACTTGTACACCCCGCCCATGTGCCCCTTTGCTGCGCGCGGGGCGCCCCCAATTCTCCAGCCACTCATGCGCGGCTGCGTCAACATGTATCGCCAGCCCAACCGGAGTGTGACCGAGCTCCTCGTACGCGGCCTCGTCGAGAAGAATGCCAGTTTTGATGCGGCCAACCCGCAGAGCGGCGTCTCTGGTGTCGACTTTGCGTCCCCACCCACGATCCACATAGCTATATAGACGGATCGTGTCGTCATCCATAAGTTAACACCGCGTCGTACAAATGCCTCCGACTCTTAGAAAAACGAGCTCGTATACGGCGTCGCCATCTCTGGTCGATGGTTGTCGTCGACAGAGAGCTGTCGTGCGTGCAGGATACGCGGACAGAAGACGACCAACCGCGATTGTAGTAATCATGTCCCTTGGCTTTGCAGAGAAGGGGACACGCACGTCATGCTTGGCGCTTGCGAAGCGAAAGCGAACCATATCAGCCTGCTTACACCGCTAGTGTCTTGGGCTATCCCGCCCGTCATCAACGCGATGCCGTGCACTAAGCTTAGTACGCGGCAAGGGTTCTACTTGCCACTTAGCTCAAGATTGAAGTTGCAGAGTTATGATTGGCGTTCAGTCACGATATGATTGGGTGAATTGAATGACACACCACGTAAGCTGAATCGCGCTGCAAGTCCTACGTAGGAGCAGCGAAGGTCTTACAGGGGCACCACCTGGAGCACTTGCTTGGCCCGAGACAGATAAAGACATATCAAACGAGGCATCTCGGGGCTCGTGTCTGAGAAGAAGACGACACAGCACCGTCTAAGGTAGGAAAGGGTGCCAGGATAATGCTCCTCGATGATGCTCGTTGGGTCGCGTCTGTTGGTAGCATGATCTTTTGGCGGCGACTTGGTTCGAAATTCGCCACAACATATCGCAAGACTTCGTAATACTTCGTACAGTGAGCTACCACCCCTGTTGGCAAAACGCAAGGGGCTCGGTAACGCGTGCTTGCAAGAAGTTCCGCACGTCTGTATTGCGCTACGTACCAAAGATCGTTCCTGCGCGTGATCACGTACGATTACGTTTTACCTGCATGCACGACGGCGGGTCGTTGCGTTGGCTGCCACGTCGCACACATGCTGGCCGTCTTCCAGGGCGACTTGTACGGGGTCCTTGACGATCAAGCATCGAATTGCCCGGCGATAGGAAGCAAGATCACCGATTGGACTCGTTTCACTCAAATTTGTTTCCTTCCAGTCGCATGCAGAGCGTCGGAAGAGTCGTAGAGCAAGTAGGTCCAAGGACATTGCCTAAGGACGTGCGTCAATCGACGTGTGGATCGTAATCATACACTCGACGCTCGTCGATTGCGAACGCAAGGTTGACGCGCCAACAACTACGACCCAAGAGTACGACCCCGAACCGTTCGATTTCTCAACTAAGTTCCGTCCAAACAAAGTCCATCGCAGTACTAGTACTGCGGAACCCGCCACGCTCGCATGTCGATTCATGTATCACCGCGCGGTCAAAACGACGCGCGAGATTTAACCTCCTGGATGTATTGCATCATGCCGAACCAACAAGGCCCTAGAGTCTACACTGTTGTCGTACAAGAGAGTGCGATCTTAGACCGCGCGTGTTGGCGAACGAAGTTGGACGAAGAGACGTGACTTTGTCGATTCACAGTACGCTGCGGCGCGCTTGGAGAACGTCTACCTACCATCGCGGGTTCAATGGAAGAGAAAAATTAGTTGCTTATGAATCGAAGAAGGCAACCACCTTTCAGTGCGCGTGTCCTCCCCTCTGGACGTGCCGAGCGACATCACAGCGGACGCGGATAAAATATTGAACAAGGAATATAAAAAAAGGTTCGAGTTTCTCTTCGAAGTACACCAGTACCTGGAGTTAGAGACCATCGCCATTCAGGGCCGTGTTCCTCCCACTACCAAGAGCGAGTGCTTTTCCCTGCTCTGTTATCCAGCCTGAGGCGTTGCACACTTCCTTAGAAACCTCGGACAGCGATCCATCCGGATACTGCCCAATGTTTACTCCTGGTTTGGGATGGGCGACCCCTCCACATGGCGTGGATAGATCCCTGACTACAGTGACATACCCCTTGAAGAACTCTACCCAGCCAGAAGCTTGCTGTTACAAGTTGCCGCCACGCAACCCGGTGACGATAGAGATGTAAGCATGGGTACCAATGATATTTTATGAGACCCACATCGAACCTCTCTGCCGTCACTAGTTTTATTCTACATTTTAAAAATGCTATTATCTCCTCAGAAAGCACTTCGTCGTACTGATGGTTGGTGAGAGACTGCATTGGAGACAAATTGGTGCTCGCAAAATATATATTGGGCTTTACGAAACGGTCATTCCACTCCGGCGCCGGAAACAAGACGACTTTTCCTGCTACGCTGGGAGAACTGGATTGAGCCATCTACAAAGGCAAAAAACATGGTCAGGACAAACACTAGCATGTGCGCACAATACATAAATACTCGTATTTCATATGCGATACTGTTGTAGCTCGTGCTTGGGTGCTCATCAGTTGTATCTAAGAATCAAATGTGCTCCGTTGACCACAACAAAAATTAACTAAGCTTAGCCGCATACGTCACGCCAGGTCACTGGTATTTTACACCTTTTCAAGCGGCACTACCGTTTCGATTTTATTCTGCAAAGGTATTCGTTCAACGGGGTTGCACGCCAGGAAATTCCAAGCTGCCAACCAAACTTCAGGATATCAATATGTACTTGAGATCGCGGCTCAGCGTGCGAACCTTGCCCAGGCACCACGTGCAATCTGCTGCATAGCGTCTCGACACGCTGAACACCGGTAGTGGTGCGTTCTCGTCGTTGCGCTGCGTCAATCGGCAGCCGGTGACGAAAGACTCGGTTCTTGGTCAGGCCGGCAAAGCAGCAGTGTTCCGGTATGCTGGATCCCAGTGAGACCCCTTCTTCTTCAGCCCTCTTAACAGGATCCAAAGCTGCAATAGATACTGTAGTACATTACACTCTTCGGTCCATTAACCCATGGCGGGGGGTTCGCACCCGGGGAACAGCGTCGCGAACGTCAACGCCTCGAGCGCTTCTTGGTTGCGAGTAAAGATCTGCAAAACATACTGCGAGAGACTCTGGTCCGGCGCATCGCTCTCGTCACTGCTGCTGCAGTTGTCGCCTTCCCCCGGGGCATGCCGGTGCTTGTACGGGAATTGAATGTACTCGGCCAACCGAATGAGTGTCGACGCGCCTCGTTCCGCCGGCTCCATTGTCATCCTATGCATCTGGTCAATACATATCCCTGAAGGACACAATGGCTTCCATACCACTGGCTCGAGTCGCCCGTCGAAATGGCGTGGGTGCTCGGCGCGTCGTTCCCGATCGTTCGCATCACGATCGAGACGCGGTCACCGTCCGCGTACCGCCCGATGCAATAGTTGGTGCGCATGTCGGGTATACCGGGGCAAAATGCGACAAATTGCATGTAAATCACGTCCTCATCGACGCGCTCGAGTCGCTACACAATGTGAGCCGGCCACCTTATTCATATTGTACGGACCTTCATCATAAAGCTGGGCATGACCACAGGCGTCTCGAGCTGTAAGAAATCCCAGATCGACGCGGCGGTGGCGGCAACGGGGCGTGGGGCGACCATCGCGCCCACGTGCGTAAGAAGCAGGCGGTTGAAAGCGTCTTCGTTTATGATTTCTGTTTTCCGATATGGCACTGCCACGTCGACCATGCCGTATTGCACGAACGCCGACTCGAGCTTGGCGTACTGCGCATTCAGGAGCGCCCGCATGCTCGCAGCCCGCGCGATTGGGTCCATGCTGAGCTGACACGGCACGTAGACATCGTCGCAGAGCGCCTCGACCTACAAGCCATGTCATGTCCTGCGAAGGTTTGCGGAGCACCTTTGTTTTCTTGGCAAATATCTTTTGCAGGCTTTGGGCCAAATGGAGCTGCTCTTCCAGCGCCTCCTTGAGCCGTTGGTTCTTCTGGATTGCGACTTGAGCTTCCTCGGCCTGACGCCGCGCGATGTGCTCCCACTTGGAGCCGGCGACGAGGTCGAACTTCTTGGTTTCGAGCACCGAGAGCTGCGAGGTGAGCTCCGCGACCGTCGCCTGCAGGTAGCGCATCTCGTCTGCGTGGCGCTTCCGAATGCGCTTCTTGGGCTTAATCGGCGCGTCATTCGAGAGCGGCAGAAATAGAAGGTCCTCGACGTCGCAGAGGTCGGTCGTATCGTAGAACGCGAGGTCGTCCAACTCGATGGCGTCCATCGTCGCGCTTCACAATTATGACACTGGCGGTGTTGACGCCGCCGGCGAGCCAATCATCGCCGAGAATTTCCGCTCCATACAACCTGGCCGCACCTCGGTGATGGCCGTTGATCGAGGTTGCGGCAAACCGCCACGAGCTATGCATGACATTGCACGGTGCATTCGGCTTCGTAGCGTTGTGGGCAGCGTGTGGCGCACGATATACGAGCGCAGTGGTGTCGCGCGTTGGAGGTGGCAGGTAGATGTGGTAATTGTGGCGATCACGACAAACAAGACGAATAGAACCGAGCCGATTCGCTGTTAAAAAAACGCCAGCGCATACGCGACTCGCACACCTGCAGTGACATGGACGGCGCCGACGCCCAGCTTCTCCAAGATCTGGCCGAGGTCGACTTCCTCCTTTGTCTTCCGGCACAGCGCTGCGGCGATGGCCCCTATCAGGGTGCATCGGGCTGCGGTAGCACTGTAGCATCTTGCAGCTCGACGCCGTCGAGCGTCCGAACATCGTCCTCCTCTTGCTGCTCGACGCCGTCGCTGGCACCCTCGTGCACGCCAGCGCCATCGTGCTGCTCTGCGTCATCATGCGCCCCCGTTGCACCGTCTTGCTGCGCACCCGCCCCCAAAAGCACGCGACGCGTATCCAAGCCAATGGCATCATCCGCGCGTTGCACCTCGTCGTCCGCGAGCACAACCTCGTGCAGCGACGCGGTGACGTCGTGCAGCGATACATCGAGTTGTTGTAGCAGCTCTCCGCGCGGTGCGCAAGCTGCCACGTGTTGCAGTGGGGGTGCGCCTAGCAATCTCTCAAAGAAGGAGAAGCGGCTGGCCGACCGTGCGCAGCGATGCAAGCGCGACCGCGCCAAGCTCAAGGACGAAATGGCCGACCTGAAACGAACGGTGGGCGATCTCTCGGAGCGCGTCTCGACGCTTCGGACGCTGCAGTGCATCGAGCGCGACTTTTCGACACCGGCGTCGTGGGAAGCCGCCGCGCTTGCGCAGAGTGCGCAGCACCGACAGGCGCTTCGCGACAACGAGAGCCTCCGCGCCGTTTTGTACGAGCACTTGGCGCTCGCGGACGAGCTCCAGCGCCTCATTACAAAGCGACCCCGCCTCGCTTCGGTATCTCTCGTTTCCCACGATAATGTCCCGCATCAACCGTCCCACGATAGGCGTGTGGCAGCAGTCCCGTCGAGCGCGATGCGTGGCGTCTCGAACCGAGCGAGACAGCCGCCGAGTTGCATGCGCTGGTCGACAACGAGTACGACCGACTCGAGGCCGTGCTCGTCAAGAATGGCCTCGACACCAAGAGTTCTGCGTGCGCTCCGGCGCTGCGCTGCTGCTGCGACCCGCTGAGCAACGCCAAAGCCATCGAAATGGTGCGCAGCTATGCCGTCGCCGTGCCATGGACGACGCTTGCGGACGCCGTCTGGCGTATCTGGAGCGGTGGCGTCGACTATTCCCAGCAACCCGGTGCCCTCTACCAGGTACACCAGTAGACCGTGATGTTATTTGACTGGATGATGATGATAATGATGAAATATGCAGTGCGGCGAGCTGCTCGATGCCAACGCCGCGTACGTGGCGTTTAGCGCCAACCTCTCGCCCGACGCGACCGCGCCCATCTCAGTCCAGGGCAACCTCGTCGTCAAGCGCTACGTCGAGGCCGACCGCATCGTGTTCGTGTGGCGGTACCAACGAGCAAGCGTCATTTTTCAAATGCTCATGGACGCGTGTTAGCTCCGTGGCCAGAGACGCGGGCGTGGCGACGGGCGGGGCCATTGCCGACAACGAGTGTGGCTGGTAGACTCTGCACCCTTCCGCCATTTCGTGGACAGCTCAGAGTGCGTAGGCTGCTCGTCGAACCCTCCGACACGAACGAAGCGCGCGTCAAGCTCGTGCTCACGTCCAAGCTCTCGGTCGAGCACGAGGCAATTCCAGACAGCGTCGACGACACCCTCGCAGACGCCATGACGCTGCAGTGTCATCTCAAAAGCACGACAAAGCGAGAGGTCAAGTTCATGCGTCTCTGGGCCCAGTATTTTGAGCGCACGTGGGATGCCATGGTCGCGCTCGCGGTTGCCCGCGCCTAATCCATCGAGCATGTTGGATCATTATAGGATTAATCGAAACAAGCTACGGGTATTGCAAGACATTTTGTCGATTTTAGGGTTGTAAACACTAGGTTATGCAAGTGCTCCATTTGGGGTTGGGGTTGCCGTCGCAACTCCTGCCACGACACTTGTCGACATCACCGCAGTACCTACGTCATGACGTTCGTCGCAACATGGCTTGTCTCGGCAGCGAGTAAACGCTCCGATTACCGAAAAGCCGGTCATTAGCCGCCCAGTAAACCACTGGATTACGATCAACCCGTGACGCGGTCCTGATGACCACCGCCCAAGGTCGCGCCGCGGCCATGCCTTCAGCGTTCGGAGCAGCGAGACGACAAGTTGTCCGTGTTGCGTTGCTACGACTAAGAACGTTAATACATATATACTACTTTAATTGAGGTGTCGTCGGAGCACTTGGGCCTGCGAGGCGAAGGTGCATGGCGCAGAGGCCCTGTCGCCGACACGGACGGGCGCACGAATCAACTGAACAGCGCTTGCCGCCTCCGTGCGTCGCGCAGAGGCCGCCACCGCGGTCGTTGCGCATGCAGCCGAGCACGACGCAGAGCCGCGAGCCGCCGTGGAGCGTACAAAACTGGCCGCGCTGGGCGCCTTTCTCACAGCCCTCGACGGAGCATCGCTTGCCACCGCCATGCGATCGGCAGTGGCCGCCTCCTTGGGAGCTTCGTTGGCAGTTGGGCGCTGCGCAGCGCGGGCCGCCGCCATGGGCTTTGCACAGCATCGCCGACTGGGCCGCTTTGTTGCACCCTTGGATCTTGCAGCGCTTGCCACCGCCATGCTTGATGCAAAAGTTGCCACCTTGGCTCGACCGCGGGCAGCCGTCGGCGGCGCAGCGACGCCCGCCTCCGTGCGCGATGCACAAACCGTGGGAGCGCGATCGCTTCTCGCAGCCGGTCGCTCGACAGAGGCGCCGGCTCTTGGTCGCGTCTAAATCCAGGAAGTCCAGTGGCGTCGCGGGGCCCAGAAGGTCGGCCTCGTTGATGGACTCGTCGTCGCCCGAGGTCATGTCGAGGAGCACATCGAGGGGCACTGCCGCATGCGCCGGTGGCAACAGGTGCGGAAGGAGGCGATGCATCGTGTGTTGTGGAAGCCAACAAAATAAAAATACAGGGCTACGTAAACGCGCGTGGTTGAAGCTTGCGGATAACGACGTTTGCGTTCATCACCGATCAGCGACAGCCAGTGCGGGCATGTATCACTGAGACGAGCGACCTCTCTCGCGTCGACCTTCGTGTGCGTTCGCCGGCGCTAGAGACGCGCCCGTCGATCGCGATGGACCAGCATGGAGGTCCTCGAATAACATGTTCTGCTTGATCGTCCGACCCTGCACGCTCTACGCTCTTAACCCCGACCGTGTACGCTCTACGATCTTAACCCCGACCCTGCTTCAAGAGGGTGACAATAATGTCATAGATATATCGAACCAAGCTTCTAATTTCTATTTTTAGATTCGACTTCAACACGTAATGGCGATGACGTAGTGAAGCGGACAACGCAATAGAATGACATCCAAGACGATCGGCGTCGAATATGGAGGGACTCGAGCACATGGACGCGTCGTAGCTTCCTGCATCCATGTGGCCCTTTGAGACAGCGAAGCGCATATTCGCGGCGCGAGATTAATGTCCATAGCTGCAGTCCTTTGCCTCGTCCATTGTGGAAGTCGTTCATATTTGCACTGTGTCATGGGCGACCAAGTACATGTGGTTCAACCCCCACGTGAACAGGAGACGACAATCAAGCAAGTACCTTGGCTCGGGTGCACGGTCTTCTCTTCTGGCGCACGGTGGACAGCGCTTTCTCGACCTCAGGGTTGATAGGCGAATCCCGTGGTCCAAAGATGACGCAATCCCGACTTGAACTTGAATTCGAGCGCGTGTGATTGGCTCGATCGGCGCGATCGACACTTGGCGCGCCATCTCGTGGTGGTCCATGACGGCAGCTGCCACCGGTAATTGCGATGACGTAGCGCTGCCACCCACGCAACCTCTTGGCGTCTTCACCGCTGGACGCTGGTACGTATTAGCATCTTTCGAATTACGATGAAAACCACAAGCGCCACTCTGAACCCGTCGCTGCCGCCGCCACGTCACACCGTCGTGCTTCTCTCGACCGGCGCGGCCTTTGGTTTTGCCATGAACAAGGTAATTTGGCGCGTTCGTCGACCTTCTAAGGGAATATTCAAAATAGGGCCAAGTGTACCTTCCGCTCGTCATCATGGAGCAAATGGGCTTTCAGCGGTTCACGATGATGAAGATGTTTGTCGGCGCGCTGGGCATGTCGTTTGTGTCGAAAGCAATATTTCGCATCTTGCAACCCGAGACGTTCCAGCGTATGCAAGCCAGCCGTGCAAGCAACCCGAGCACGTCGACCGTGCTCGTGCTCGGCGGCGTCCTTCTCGGTGCGGGCATGACCGTTAGCGGCTCGTGCCCCGGGTCGGTGTACGTCCAGCTCGGCGCACAGCTGCCGTCGGCGCTTGCGTGCCTCGCGGGTACTGCACTCGGCACGTTTGTCGCCGGCACCCTTCGCTTCCGCGTACGTGTCGCTTGAGTCTACCAACTCCCCAACTCATGCTTTTCTGTCTTCTGTAGATCGCGGATTGGCAAGCCGACAAGCCCAAGGTAGCGACGACAATGCCCTTTGGCCCGTTGTCGCAGGCGCTTCTCGGCCTGACGTGTCTCTCTCTGGCAACCCTTCTCGAAGTTGTTGTCCCTGAACACCTGTCCATCGAGTCGTGGCGCCCGAGCGTGGCCGGCGCGGTGGTGGGCGCGCTCCAGCTGCCCATGGCGCTTCTTCTCCACAAGTCGCTCGGCGCCTCGGCCGGCATGAAGATTGCGCTCGGCGAAGTCTCAAGCGTTGTCTGCAGCGCGATGGGCAAGTCGACAGTGTCGTGGCTGCCCCGCTTCTCGGACATATCGCAAGCGATCTTTATTCTTGGGATTCTCGCCGGGTCCTATGCTGCGACGTCGCCGGAAGCAGCTGCCGTCTACGCACCGAGCACGCTCCGCTCGATTATCGGCGGCGCGCTCATTGCGTTTGGTGCGAGCCTCGCCGGCGGGTGCACATCCGGCCACGGCCTCTCGGGCACCGCCATGCTAATGAGCTCGTCCTGGCTCGTGCTCCCGTCCATTTTTCTCGGCGGCATGTCGACGGCTGCGCTCGAGTATGTTCTCTAACTGTCATTCGTTCAAGTCCATTTCGTACAAACTACTATCCATCGTCTGCATCACATGCGTTGCCCCACATACCACTCGACTAGAGTACCAGCTCTACCTCGGCGGTGGCCAAGGTTCGACTTCGAATGGTTGTGGCCATTCACCGGCGTCGGCGATCTCGAGGCTCTTCTACATGCACGTGACTCTCTGTGACGCCATCGCGCCGTCGTGCGCGCCACGGTGCCAAAGCGTCGAAGTAATCGCGCTGGCTGGGTGCCCTACACTGTACGCTCGTGTGTGTTGCAGTGCAACGTCGCCACGGGGTGTACTGCAACGCCAAGGACATGTACTGTACGGAGCCAAGACCAGGTCGAAGTGCGACGCTGGGCCAGCATTGGGGCTTCGAGCGATGGCCGTTGAAAGCATTGGCAGCGACGGGAGCGATGTCAGCGAGGTGGGGTGGATTGTCAACTTGATCTCGAGGCTTACGGTATTTGTATTGAGGGCGTGGTTGGTAACGGAGCGCTGCTTATACTAAAATCCGCTCTAAAAATGGCACATCGCCATAATTAAGCGAGAATTGGCAAAGATGCAGCGTGCGACGCCATAATTAGCGCCGCGCGGACATGTATCCGGATAGTCAAGGACTGAATACAAAGACGTCCCGTAACGCAATTGCAAAGAGAGCCCCGAAGACCAAGGTCATGACGGACGAGGTCGGCCAGCGCATGGAGCAGCTCAAGCTGCGGCTCGCAAACCAGACCAACGGGGGCGCGCCCGGCCGACAGCCTCAAGGCCGATCGCCCATCTACGACTACAACCATGCGCGCCAGTCGCCGGCGCAACAGCAACCTCAGCAGCAGCATGCGCCACCGCGGCCGCAGCAGCCACAGCACCAGTACGTTGCGCCTCAGCAATACCAGCAACCGCCGTCACATCAGCAACACTACCGCCACCCGCCGCCGACGCACCAGCAGCAGCAGTACCACCAGGCGCCACCGAACCACCAGCACGCGCCACCGCACCATCGTCAAGCACCGCCTACGCACCAGCAGCAGTACCACCAGACGCCGCCGACGCACCAGCAGTACTACCAGCAAGAGCCGCCGTCGCAAGCACACCATGAGTACCAGCAACCGCCATCACATCAACCGGCGCACAGCCGGCAGCCACCGCCGGCGCCGCACGCAACGTCTCGGCACGCCCGACCAAATGCGACGGCGCCGCCACCGACTGTGCAAGACTTGCAACATCGGCTACGTGCCCAACGGCAGCAGCTCGAGGCCGGCAGTGGCCGCGACTCGCACCGCCACGGGCAGATGCAGCAACAGCTGCAGCCGTACCCGCAACAACCACAACAACAACAGCCCTACGCCGAACCGGCATTTGCGCCACCGCAGCGACACAAGGTCCCGTCCTCGTACGCCTCGTCGACAACGTCGTCGTCGTTCAGCGAGTACAGCGAGCCGTCGACGGTCGGCGGCCGGCAGAGCTACCGCCACGACGAGCGCAAGCGGCGGGCGTCGCTGACCAACACGGACATCTCGGAAGAGTGCGACGAAGAGTTCGATGTGCGCATGATGCCGCCGCGTCGGCGGAACGAGTACGACTTCAACTGGGAAGGCGGGTCGCTCGGCCTCGTGCTCGTCGAGGACCCAGCGAACCGGATGCCGATCGTGAAGCGCGTCTCGTCCAACGTCTCGGCGGCCGCGCGCGTCGTCAAGGAAGGCGACACGCTGCTCTACATCAACGCGAACGCGACGCGCGAGTTTAAAATGCCGGCGCTAATGGGCATGCTCAAGGACCTCAAGAAGCCGCTCATCATGCGCTTCAAGCGTGCGGGCACCGACGCGGAGGCGGTCAAGTCCGGCCCGGTCTTGCCGCCAGTGCTCGAAGGCGAGTACGAATTTTACTGGGAAGAAGGCAGCCTCGGGATGACGATGGGCGTCACGTCGGCGGAGCTGCCGTACGTCAAGCGGCTCACGGGTCGCGGGCACTCGCCGCACCTCAAGCTCGTGCATCCCGGCGACGAGCTCATCATGATCAATGACCGTGTGTGCGCCGACCTTGGGTTTGAAAAGGCCATGGAAGTCATCAAGTCGGTGCCCAAGCCCGCGACGCTGCGCTTCCGCCTCGCGCGCGCCGACGCGACGTACGACGACACGGTCTCCCAGCGAAGCTCGGTCGCCCCGCCTGCCCTCACTCTCGACGAAGCCAGCATGTACGCTGTCACGTGGAGCGACGGTCCGTTCGGGCTCACGGTCAAGGAGCTCACGACCGACAAGGGCCCCGTGCCTGTTGTGACGCGCAAGACGGGCCGGAGCACGTGTGCGGGCCTGCGCCGCGTTGCTGTCGGCGACGTCCTTGTCGAAATTGGCTCGATGAAGGCCGTGGACCTCGGCTTTGACAACACAACCAAGGTGCTGCGCAACATCGCCAAGCCCGTCATGCTGCGATTCCAAGCGGTCGCCGAGTAAAGAGCGCAGAGACTACTCGACTTCATACCCCACCCACTAGACCAAAACTCATTTTTAAGGCTACTCAACGACCCGGATGCCACCACCGATGAGCGACGCAAGCTGGATGGAGGAGGACGTAATGGAGTATAGCGCCACAACCTTCACCTTGGCAGAGTACCTCCTCGCTACGAGTACTAGTTGGTGTTCTGCTCGATTCGGACGGCGCATCTGTACTAAAATGGCACCGGTGCATGTACGAGTCGCCGTGTCGTGCTCGTGTCTCTGACTTTGCACACGTCAATGACACGGTACGGTACGTATACCTGGGTACTAGACGCCGCCTGTTCCACGCGTGTAAGCTCGATCACGTATCGCCAAAGATGACGCAACGACCATGTTAGCAGCACCAACTGTGATGAGGAGGATGTCCTGGACGACCAGGAGATGTGCGTGCGCGCGGGCATCGATCGACGGTTGGCACTATGCCACGAGGCTACTAGCAGCATGTGGATTGCGGCTGTCGTAGCATGTAGACAGGCCTTCCTGGTCATCCCGGTTGACGAAACCAAGTAGAACTGTAGTTCGATCGCGAGCGCCCACAGTGTCTATTTGGTGTCTTTTTTTTCACATCAAAAATGCACTCGCGCATTTTCAAAATGGACGCGAATTTGATGGAGTCGGATCGTCTCAAGACCGGTAGCGAGACCTCGACGTCGGTCGGTCGCCGCGTCGTGTCGGGCGTCACCGTCCTCTCGACCGGTCTCGTCTTTGGCTTTGCGATGAACAAGGCCCAAGTCTATTTGCCGTTTGTCATTATGGACCAAATGGCCTTTCAGCGCTTTACGATGATGAAGCTCTTCATGGCCGCGCTTGGCACGTCGCTCATCGCCAAGGCCATCTTCCGCATCGCGCAGCCCAGCGAGTTTGAAAAGATGCAAGCCGCGCGCGCGTCCAGCCCGAGCACCTCGACCGTCCTCGTCGTCGGTGCGACGATCCTCGGCGCGGGCATGACCATCAGCGGCTCGTGCCCCGGCACGGTGTACGTCCAGCTCGGCGCCCAGATCGCGTCGGCACCCGCGTGCTTTGGTGGCACCGTCATTGGTACTCTGTTGGCTATGATCCTCCGCGCGCCGGTACACCACCTTTCGCACTTCTTTCTTGTGCTAAGTTTACATTCTGCAGATTGCCAAGTGGGAAGCGACCCGGTCCAAGATCTCGTCGACGCTGCCGGTGAGCCCGCTCCTGCAGACGCTCCTCGGCGTGGCCTGCGTCGGGTTTTCAGTCGCCTTGGAGTTTATTGTGCGTGAGCCGGTCGCGCTCTCGGCGTGGTACCCGTGCATTGCTGGTGCAGTCGTCGGTGCGCTCCAGCTGCCGCTGGCGTTCATCGTGCGCAAGTCGCTCGGTGTCTCGGCCGCTATGAAGTATATCCTCGGCGAGGCCGTCGCCGGCCTCTCGCACGTCGTCGGCAACCCGTCGTGGCTCTCGCTCCCGCGCTCGAGCGCGGCGCTTCAAGTGCTCTTTGCACTCGGTATTGTCGGCGGGTCGCTCATCTCTGGCACGCCACTCGAAGCCGCGGGGCCGATGCCGTCGACGCTACCCTCGATCATTGGTGGCGTCATGATTGCGTTTGGTGCGAGCACTGCGTGCGGCTGCACGTCCGGCCACGGCTTCTCTGGCACGGCAATGCTCATGGCCTCGTCCTGGCTTGTCGTGCCCTTCATCTTTGCCGGTGGCATGGGCACGGCAGGCATTAAGTACTTGCTCGGCCTGTAGATCGTACTATCGATGTAGAACCTGTGTGGAACTATAATACAGTGTATATGCAACTAGTCGTTTGTCGTCCTAGCTACCGGTAATTGTAGTGGGTCGTCGATGCGTCCTCGCTGGCGGCGCCTTGGCTCCAGGAAAGCGCGCCAATTTCAGTCCGTGACGGCGTCTGATTGGCTGAAAATTTCGAACGGCTCTATTTTCTGAGCGTCAGTGTTGGCTGCCTCTGCCCGTCTATGCAGCCGCCACACACACGACCGTTCGATTTGGGTCTGCCCTCGCGCATCGCACGAGCTTCGCACCGTGTCTCTATGATCGGGGCTGGCCCTATCACTACTGAGTATACACCAGCACCCGCAGTTGGGTGATTGCCAGCTCCTTCTTGGATGCTTTCGGGCGCTTGTCGTTGCGGCAGCTCGTTGCGGCTTCAAGCCATGAGGTCGTCTCCACGGCCTTGTCTATTGAGTAAGAGCTGCTTACACTACTGCAGTCCAGACGATCGCACCATCAAGAGGACTAGTTTCCGCTGGAAAATACGCAATGACGATGCATGCTGATGTTAAATATACAATCCCTTCCTCGACCGCGCCGAGGCAGCCCCGCTTAGAGACGATTGAGGTACGAGAGGTCGATGGGATCCCGGCGGTGTCCTCGGGTCGGCACACGGCCAGGCGTCGTGCCTACGCGTCAGGTGTGAGCTTTCGTGTACAAAGCACGGGTGCGTACATTGCTGCGACACACTGGACGTGGACGAGCGCGTGTACACTTGCGCGTGCTGGGGCGTCATGCGCCGGAGTGGACGTCCGTCGTCGTTCTTCTCGGCGCACACGAGGCATTGGCGCGGCTCGCTGTTGGGGCGACAGCACTCGGCACAGGCCGTCTGCACTCGATGGTCAATGTCGTCGCTTGCAAGTATTTTGTACCTTTTTACACGTGGCGCACGTCGTTGGCGCGCCGGCGCGAAGCAGCGTGCGGCACACAAAGCACTCGGCAGGCATCGCGAGGTTCCAGTCCATTTCCTTGGCCTGGCGCAGCGACCACGAGCTTTGGGCCGACCCGAACGAGCGCTCTTCCGGTCCCGCGGGCTCGGACATTGTCGTTGAGTAGCGTTGCTTCATGATCGTCTTCAAGCTTGTAATGCGCGGTTGGGGCTCGCTGAGCTTTCGGCATTCGCGAAAGTAACGCAGCGCGGGGCTGTCTTGCACGATGGAGCTCAAATGCTCTTCGAGTAGGTGAATCTACCCATTCAGTCGGATGTGTGTTGCAACGCGGATGATGCTTACCGTGCGCATTTGCTTTGCCAAGATCATCTTGCGGACCCACGACGACAAGTGGCCGCCAAAGTCGACGTCGAGAATCACAAAAAAGTCGACGACGCCGGGCACGACGCTCTCGAGCGCCACAAAGCCCGACGTGCGAGCCGTCGCGCGGACATACCCCGGGACGCTCGGGCACGATGAGTGCTCGACGGACTGGATGCAGCGCGCCCAGCCGCGGCGGCCTTGGTCGTCGACAAACTCGTCAAAGTACTAGTTGGACAAGAGTCAGCATGGCGCCAGAAACACACACACACTGCTATATACCTCGAGCACAAAGAGATCGCGGGGACGGCAGAGCACCGGCGTTGCGTACGCGTTCCAGCGCAGACCCATGTACCGGTTCGGGTGGTTGGGCGTCCGCGGCACGAGGTTGTAGATAGGCTTGGTGCTGTCGTACCGCATCTGGTTGCAGTACTGCTCGGGCTTGTCGAGCGTCCCGAGGTAGAAGGCCGAGACGTCATCGAGCGCGCCCGGCATCGACACACGCGCCTGCGTGAGCGTCGACTTGGGCTGTCCACGGTCGCCGACGCGGTCGATGACGACGACATTGCCTTTCGCGACGAGCTTGATCGACTGCACGAGGAGGCTCATGGCGTGCGTCGCCTGGGCGCGGAAGTGCGCGCGGTCCGCGGCCGTGAGCGGGCGCGGCGTGAACTCGGGTAGCGCCATGCTTTTGTAATACTAGGGACAAACGAGGTGTGCTGACGACGACGTCGTCGTCTACCGGTACCGGTATCGGCCGTTCTTCAGTCGTGATTTGGATACTCCTCGCTTTGTCGCTGCCTAAGTTTGGGCGCGTAATTCAATCCATTTTGGCACAATATATCGGCGTATTTTAATGCAATAGTGCATACAAATGAGCTTGCGATTATCCAATATAGCGCATATTAATATACGTGCAATATGGGTGTGTTGGCCTGCAAGCCAAATACAGGCGCAGATTGCACTTTCTTGTCAGGTGACTGTCCCACGCATTTGGCGCCATAGAATCGAGATCGGAGGCAACAGTACTCGCACGGAAGAGCGCCATTGTGTCGTGTGCGCTGGCGTCAGACCCATCGCGCGCTTGGCCGCGCAACTATTAGCTGCGATCGTCGTTGGACAGTACTCGGTACCGACGGACGCGGAGGATTCGGCGGCTGCGAAATCTTCGAACGTCGAGGATGCCTCGTTGAACCTCAAGAGAACTCGGCTGCATTTGACGCACCTGTGGTGGGGAGACCTCAAATGGCTGGCTGGCGAGCAATGCCTTCAGACGTTGATGCCACGGTGTCGACATGCGATGGCTTTCATCGGGGTGGTTGTGGTGCTATTCAGCCAATCCAACGCAGCGATACGATCATCGAGCTGTTTTTATGAAGACGAAAGCACCAAGTCCTCAAGACAGAGAACAAAAGTAGCAGCGAAAGAGGGTTTTTGTGAGCGAATGAGAAGATCAGAACAGCACGAAGACGGAAGGACACTATTTGCAGCAGGTCAAGAGCGCACTGCGATTTCCAATCTCGTCTTGGGCATACCGGTAGGATGAGGTAGGATGAGCCAAACCGTAACTGGCGGGCGGATCCCAGTACCGGTAACCTCAAGGTGCTCTGTCTTCTTGTAGGCACGCAGATATTGGGAAGGAGCGTTTCCGCTTGCTACAACGGTACTGATACGTGGTGCACCAAAGCCTTTGCGCATTGCACTTCTAGCCAAGGCAACCGTGATGAAAACGCGATCCATCCCAACTTTATATGTACTAAAGTATCAATCTATCTATTTGACTACGTTCTAATTGGCGTTGATGTTCAGCAATGCTTGACATGCTTTTAACATTCAACGCCAGGAGCAAATCCAGCTTCAAGCGCAAAGCAAACTGACGCGTCTTCAGTGGTTGGCATCCTCGCGAGCCTCGATGGTGATGCAGGGTGGTATTGAACTCCACTACACGTCAGTAGAGCAGACTTGGTCGTTCTCGAGCCAGTGCGAGGGCACAATGTTGCACCGAGTACGAAGACTGGTCAAAACTTGGTCTTCCGGTCGGTTGCACGAGCTCCTCTATTGTTGCTCACATATCACAGTCTTGCACTTGTCGTGCACGAGTCGAATGGCCGGAACGATCTTCGTAGTCGCCAGCGTTCACGACGTAACGTTTTACCGCCATACAAGCTTGGTGGCACGTTGCCACTCCGCGTCTTGATGCTTATGCGTCGTCGCTCCTCCGCGTAGCGGCAACTCTATTTGTGTAGAAGCCAAAGTTCTTCAACGTTGTGGCCGTAGCGACGTGAAGACGACTACAAAAGCGTGTCCGACGTTCTGATTGTTCTGGCGGCGTTGCTTCAAACTAGTTGATCGGACCGTGGGTGCTTGGACGTGGCCGTGATGGACGCCTTCTCGTTGGCTAGCGTGCCACGTGGTAACCGTAGAGATCCTGCGGCGGTTCGTGACGCGCAAAGGAATGGAGGAGAAAAGAAATCACTTTGCGCCAAGTATGTTGCGGCCAATGATCGGTGCGCGCTTCTGCCGCGCCCTCTCTCCTATGCGCGCAGCATCTGCGGCGTTGTATCACGCCGTGTCCCTTGCTGCTTTGATTCGTATCGCGTCGTCTCGACCGTCATTTTCATCGCAGCGAGGTAATCGCTTGCTGCGACGTGCTGCTATTCGTCCGCCTTTCTTTTGCCAATCGCGCTCGGAGCGTTGGTTCGTGCTGCAAGGGTAGCGTTAACCGCCAGTGAGCGCGGACAAGCACATGGCTCGTACCACGGACCAAATCAAGAGCCAGCGCTCGGGATCCTTCAATCGCGTCGCCATACAAAACCTGTATGACTATGATTCCACGCGTGCGTAGACAGTGCACCTCTGACATGTGGGACCACATGGACTCCAGTTACAGGCTAATTACAGACGTCCTTCGAAGCGCAGCCACGGCATTGCCAACGGCAACTTCGGTAGAGGCGCTCACTTTGCCTTTCCAACACGTCGACACAGTTCATAAAGATGGGTCCGAAGAAGACGTCGCGCCCCGACTTCGCGCCGCCGTACACGGTCGGCCCGGAAGAGTACGACCGCCTCATGGCGATTGCCCAAGAGGCCCTCGTGCAGCTCATTGCGACGGCCAAGGTCCTGAGCCTCTCCCGCGGCCAAAATACGCTCAAATCTGAGAAGGAGAAGAACGGGTCTGTCTTTGAGATGGAGCACCAGCAGATGAAGGGCACGATCCAAGAGGTCATGAACTACTACATTTCGGACCGGAGCGATACTGCCAAGTTCAAGCGCACGCAGTGCTGCGCCGACACAGAGCTCGTGCTCGAGATCCACCCGCCGAGCCGGAAGAACCCGCACAAGTTCCTAGGCCTTCGCTGGAAAGCGCTTGATCAGCCGTCGCTCTTTGGCTCGTTTACGCGCTGCCGAGACCTCTGCCTCCTCGAATTCTGCACGCTCTTCCAGGACGACAATGGCCGAACGGGTTGGGCCCGCTGCGTGCACTCGATCGAACACCCGATGTGCCCCGACTTTAGCGAGTCCAACGGGTACCTTCGCTGCAGCGTGGTCAACTCGGGGCTCGTGGTGATGGAGGCCCAGCACGGCGTCGAGACGCTCGACTGTTTCATGGTCTACGACATCCAGGCCCGCGGCAAGACCTCCAAGTGGATCGGGTCGTCGTCTGTCGGTCGCCACTTCCAAGCCGCGCGCAACATGATGATGACGATCCAAACCGAGCGCCGCACGCAGGTCTTCCGCACGATCCGCGCCAACGAAGAGCAGCACAAGATGTCGATGAGTACGACGAGCTCGGATCCGGGCAACACGCCGCTGAACCTCAAGTCGGGCGCCTTCTTTGTGCCCAACACGCCCAACGGCAACGTGCTGCGGCCATCGCCGTCGGCCTCGAACGCGTCGACCGTCATGAGCACGATGGCGCGCGACCCGCCGCCGAAAGAGCCCATCATGCTCGACCTTTCGTATGTCTCGGACCTCAAGTAGAGACATCGAGAAGAAGATCGCTTAGAAGAAGACACATGCGCAGACGGCGCTGTCCCCAAAGAAATCCGTCGACCAATATATCTAATATCCAAGTTTTTGCTTCCCTCTGTAGCGAATCCTCATTTGTCAAAGGGCAAAGTCGCTTGTGCGGGTCGGATGCCACGAAACTATTCAAACGCGCGTTGTAGATACGCTCTTTGCGCCAGTGCGGGGCAGGTCCTGTCCACGCTGCAAGACACGCACCGCAACCCACCGAGATGCATGCGTGATCGAGGCGTCCAGACCCTAGCCCGCGTTACGTCAACGTCCATCCAAGTTGACGCAAAGCGCGTTGGCTGACATCCTAATAACCATCCAGAACATACTAGTCTAGTCGAATGAGTAACTCTTTTGCGCACGACCTGTGTTGCTTAAGTCCATTTCTTGCGGTCGGCAAAACTTGTGTGTTGGTGGGTTCGGGTGACTTTGTTTCAGAGTCAGCGGCGTCGCATCCATCCATCTTCGCAGGCAGTCGACCCCGTCGTCAATTGCCTGTGTCAGTCTAGCCAAGCCGCGACGACGAAGAGCAAGACGTGCCTACGCAAGCGAACGAAGAAGGTGATTGCTAGTCTCTACATTTGCAAAGTTGTGGAAGAACGAAGATAACGCGAACCACGTATATGATGTAGGATGTAAAATGCGAAGTTTAGACAATTTGAAGCATGATCTTGCCCACGTGGTCGCTCGACTCCATGAGCTGGTGCGCCGCCGTGGCCTCCGCGAGCGGAAACGTCTTGTAGATGATGGGCTTGATCTGGCGCGACTCGAGGAGCGGCCAGACCGTGGCCAGCAGCTCTTTCGCGATCTGCGCTTTGAACGCCACGTTCCGCGACCGGAGACCCGAGCCCGTGACGGTGAGTCGACGACGGAGGAACTGGGAGAGATCAATGGGCGCCGACGCCCCCCGCTGCAGCGCAATGATGACGATGCGGCCGTCGTCCGCGAGGCAGTTCATCTCGCGCGGCACGTAGTCGCCGGCCACCATGTCGAGAATGACGTCGACGCCACGCCCACCGGAAATCTCCTTGACAACCGCCGCAAAGTCCTCCGTGCGGTAGTTGATGGCGCGGTCGGCGCCGAGGGCCTCGCAGGCGCGGCACTTTTCGTCGCTGCCGGCCGTGACCCACACCGTGTGCCCGAGCTCCTTCGCGATTTGAATCGCAGTGACACCGATACCAGAGCTGCCGCCTTGCACGAGGAGCGTCTCGCCAGCACTCAATCGCCCGCGCTGAAACACGTTGCTCCAGACCGTGAAGAATGTCTCGGGCAGCGACGCGGCCTCGACCATCGAGAAGCCCTTGGGCACGGGCAGGAGCACGTCGACGGCGGCGGTTGCATACTCGGCGTAGCCACCGCCCGACAAGAGCGCGCACACACGGTCCCCAATCTGAAAGCCCTTGAGGTCCGTGGCAGGCCCCGCCGCGACGATTTCGCCGGCAATGTCAAGGCCAAGGATCTCGGAGGCGCCCGGCGGCGGCGGGTACTTGCCCTGGCGTTGGAGGATGTCGAGGCGGTTGAGGCCGGCAGCGTGGACCTTGATGAGGACCTCGCCGCTCGCAGGTGTCGGCTTCGTAGTCGGCCCCACGTTGAGGACAGTCGCGTCGCCGGGCGTCGAGATAAGGACAGCTTGCATGGTCGCCATGATGGATCGAATCGAAGAATGAACCATACCTGCCTCGTCAAACATTTGCTGATCACAGCCGATTTCGGTTGTGGTAACCGGACACTAAGATCGGATAGCGCATCCGGACAATGGAAAACAAAGTCTTCGGTCACGTTCATGACAACTCTGTGCAGACGCCACGAGCAGCCGAATGCTTTCGCTGTACGCGATCCTAAGCATGACATAATCACCAGCGTCGAAAATTCTTTCATCGGCACACAAGTGGGCAGTGTTGAAGTATCGCAAAGGAACCGACACACGATCCCGCGACGTCTCATTTCATGAGCACCAAGCGCCAAGATGGCTCTGACCTGT
>NW_008246104.1:297769-316218 GCF_000281045.1 Saprolegnia diclina VS20 | reverse complement strand
GCAAGGATGCACATTTGGTCGAGCGTACCGGTGCAATACGGGGACCGGTAGCTGCTGCAGGTACGCGTGCCGAGAAGGAGACCGCCGCTTACTTTGAAGGTAAGCTTAGGTTCCCTGGCGGAATAGCATCATACCGGTAGAGCAGAGGCCCGCGGATGCTGTAGATCAGCGCCAAAAACCCGCCGCGTGGGAGGATTTCAACGGGAGCATCCGTATACGCATTAACCGGATGCGCGGTGCTTGTTCTTATTCTGTTCATCGCACCATGACCGACGCGCTAAAGGCCAAGCCGCGGATCCAGTGGGACGAGGAGACGATCGCGCTCCATGATCTGGACCGCGGGACACGCATGAAGATCAACGAGCCCAACACCCCGTACCACTACTACGAGGCCGAGGAAGACCACGGCAGCGCGATCCCCGTCGCCATGACCGACGTCACGCTTGAGCTGCACAATGCGCACCCCGCGCACGCAGAGCCCTCCAAGCCGGCTTCGTTGGCGCCCATCTCGCCCGCGCGCAGCGCCTCGAACGGCTCGGAGCTCAAGTGGGACGAGCTCGAGACGAAGCTTAAGGTGCAGGAGAAGCGAAGCGAGTGGGACTCGGACTCTGACACGGGGTCGCCCAAGAAGAAGGACTTTTCCAAGAAGCGCAAGCAGCATTACAACGAGTACGAGATGATGAAGCAGTGGCGCCAGCAGCACCAGGATGATGCGAACGACGACGACGAAGACGCGTAGGTAGAAGAAGAAGCAGAGGCAACCATGCGAATACATGTTAAAAATGACTCCCAAACTTGGTCCGGCCCGACATGGTGCACTTGGGCGCCGTCTTAAAGTTGGAGAGGACTTGCGTGCCCACCGCAGCTTGCTGCTTGTAGGCGTTGGGGGCGGGACTCATTTCGTGGCTGCTGCGGGCACCGACGGGCGCCTTGGAGCGACCGACGATCGAGAACGAGTAGGCCGCTACACCAAGAGATCGACGCGTCCGTCCACGGCTCACGGAACAAGCAAGCCCATACCCGAGTTGTTTACTGTCGACACTACTTGGCGACCAACGGCGACGTTGCCCGTGTTGTACTGACCTAAGTAAAAACTAGGATTCTGGCGCGCTACCAGTCAGTACGAACCAGGGCCCACGTCGGCAGTGGACGACTCGGTGAGCGGCTTTCGGTTGACTTTCGAAAACGATGGCGCGGGCGCCGAGCGGTTCGTTGAGCGTACCTACACCCCAGTATGTTCTTGCCGACGCCACGTAAGAAACGACGTACGGCTTTGGTGCTAATGCTCTCGGGTGTGTCATATGCACCTGCATACAAGCGTGATGCAACCTATATATGTCGTCCTTCTAGTACCTGGGCCTGGTGACTTCTTGGTGGGCTCAGCCGGCGTAGTCCACTTTTTGCCGAGCGAGTAGTGGGGTGCGTTGGCCTCCTTCAGATTAACCACTTGGCTCGAGTAGTCGCCTACGCAGCACCATGTAGCATCAGCGCTGCATTAACATACTCGTCAACATACCAGGGCCAGGGCAGCTGGCCGCCAACTTGAGGTCGGAGACAGAGCCAAACTTTTCCCGGCCAGCGACCGAGCATGCTGGCGCCGTGCGCATCGTCGAGAGCACGGGCTTGCCGAGGGACGTTGGCACTTGATACGCGCCAGGTCCCTACAGGCCATACACGTGAGGCGCGATGGGCTAGAGCTGGCTTCTGACAGGGGACTTGGAGCCGTCGGAGCCTTGGCCGCGGCTGCTGCTGCCAAAGCACGTGGTTGGCGCCGTGCGCTTCCGCGAGTCGACTTGCTCGCCGCAGGACGATTTGATGTCATCGTAGGCCGTGTGCAGCGGCGCAGCGCCGACGCCCTTGTTGGGCGACTTGGACGGCGACCGCGGGCTCTTGGCGTCGGCCTTGGCAGGGCTGTTGGACATGCTAATCGCAAACTTGCCTTTTTCAGCACGGCCAGGACGCCAGCTAAAAATAGACTCCAAATGCGCAAACGACGCGGATTGGTGGAGAATTTAGAATCCGGATAGGCGTATCCGAACAAAGATCCACTTTTCAATTCGCGCGCGATGGCCGAGCTCGGGACGCTCCACAAGCAGCATGCGCGGGCCCGCGATGTCATCGGCGCCATGTACGAGCAGGAGGAAGATGACCATGAGACCTAAGTTACCGAGGTAGATGCGACCGCCTAGCAGCCAAGGAGACAGCGCTGGACGAAGCAGCCCGGGGCATGCAAGCGCTCCGCGACGAGATGACCCAGCGCAAGGAAGAATGGGCCATGGAGAAGGCAAACATGGCGCGCGCGCTGGAGGACATGCAAGAAGAGATGGTGGGGAAGGACCGGCGATACACCGAGCTCCATCGTGAATGGGTACGATGGACCTTAAGCCCAAGTTGACAATGACTTGTAATGGGCGTAGCATGCGGCGAGTGACCAAGTCGAAGCGCTCCAGCAAACCCTGCAAGAACGAGAAGCCTACGTAGCTAAGATATTCGCGGAACGGGTGCCATGCCGGCTATATGATCGGGTACGGTGCTACTGCCTTGCCTAGGAAGCGTCCACGACCATGACAGAAGACTCCGCAACGAAGCATGAGGCGGCCGTGCAAGGCTTCTCGCACCAAGAAACAACAGCCTTGGAGCAACTTGTACCATGATACTACTCGTCCTCGTCGTTGATATGGTGAATGACTCTGCAGGAGCAAGTGCGCATGACATCCAGGTATTTGGACACGTACACATCGGACTTGACAAAGGCCGTGAACCAACGTAAGCTACCTCCGTGAAAGAGCTTCGTGAAAAACCGATGTGTAGTGTCCAAGGAAGTCCAATCTCTGGAAGAGGTCCCTCGACATCAAGAATTGCTGTTGACCTTGTATACCTTGCTCAGAGCCAAGGGACATGCGAAGCCATGCTGCTCGCGCAGAAAAACAAGGCCGCGACCGATGCGACGCCGCCAAGCGCCCGGCAAGAGATGGTGGATGGTCTCTGCGACCAAGTCGGCCGGCTTCAAAGCCAGAACATCGAGTACGAGACCACAGTGAGCCGACTGGAAGAAGCGCTTGCGAAGGCGGCGGATGAGACCGCGACAGCGCAGACACAGCTTCTCGAGCTGGTAGCCACGCACCATAGAGTTTCGAGCAAATAGGTCACGTTTATGTTCATAGCGCGTGCAGCTTGGCGCGCAGGCCCAGCTCGTCGCCAAGTACGAAGCGTCGAGCTTGAGCGGCACCCAAGCCATGGACTCGCTTCAGAGCTCCATTGCACTGATTTGCGCAGAGTACGACGCCGAGCGCGGGGCTCTGTTGAAGCAAGTCGAGGAGCTCTCGATGGCGTCGATCACGGGTGAACACGCGAAGCTCGTCGAAATCGAAGAGATGCAGGCCAAGATCATGGATGCGGAGAACGCGCTTCGCGAGAAGGCGAAACACGTGGCCGAGCTCGAGGCGGCGCTTCACGCCAAGGACGAGATGGAAAAGCGCGTGACACAGCAGCAGCAACCTGCGGACGAAGCCACCCAGCGGACCCAAGCCCCATCAGCCATCGCCCCATGTGTTTCAGCATCTCTTGCTTCCAGTGGGGCGCTGTCGCCAGCGTTGACTGCAACCAGCACCGTCGCAGAGTTTCCCGTCGCAACCCAAACCGCAGCCGCGCGCGTGCCCGACGAGTGCCCAACGTGCCACGATGAACCGTTTGGTTTTATGGTGCGTTGCCAGCAGTGCAAGCAGCAGTTCCACGCAGGGTGCGTTCGCTCCAAGCGCCAAAAGACGTCGCGTGCCGGCGTTTACGTCTTTGTGTGTGACGCGTGCGCGCCAAGTGCGTCCGGACCGGCGACTACCACGTCAGCATAAAAAGATCGTGCACGCCATCCTTGCGCGAAAACTTTGGGCTTCTCATTGATCGTATGCGACTGCGGGCATCCATAACACAAGCCTAACACGGCGATTGCCAGTGCGCACACTGAAATGCTTGGAATATCAGCGGCGGCGCTACCGACGCCACCGCGACTTTACCCTTGGAAGATATACGGCTCTTCTACTGACCACGCCGTGCGCCAGCCTTGCTGCTTCTCGGCACCTGCTCGATACTGCTACTCTGGCCACGAACTCTGCTGGTTCTTCCATAGAAGCCGCGCAGTAGCCGCGGCGCCATGAATGGTGGCGACGCTAGCTCTCGGGTGCATCTTGGTACAGCGCCGCGGTGTTCATTGTCACGGTCTTCTTACGACGTGGCAAGAAATTCGCATTCGCCAGGGTCTCCCGTAATGTATCACTCACGCCTCAACACCCCATTACACGTGCGGTCACAAACACGCTTCGATCCGGATTCGGTCCGGATACGAAAGGGCAACCTGAACCGCGGCGTGTGATTGGGCCTTGCGTGTCATTGATTCAAGAAAACAAGACATTACTTGCGTACGGGCCAATCACAGCGCAGAGGCCGGGCTTTTGGGCCAATGAAACGCCGAGAAAGGGCGCTTGCTGTAACGCCGCCCGCAAAAAAAATGAGCGCCGAGCAACATTGTCACTCTTGGAACGACTATGATGCTCTCGGACATCCTTGGCGACTCTGGCCGCGCCGCCCCCCGCAAGGCGCCCGTGCACCTCGACATCGATGCCCCGTACCCGTCCTGGTCGACGCCGTCGCCGTCGTCCTCTGTTATCTCCACCGGCACGACCGAAGACTCGAGCTCCGGCGATGAATTCGTACACACGCGCCGGTTTGCACCCACGACGGCCGCCAAGGCCGCGACCAAGAAGACCAAGACGCGCACGAAAGCCGACGAGCAGTCCAACAAGGAATTTCGCCGCGAGTACAAGAAGGAGTGGTACGAGAAGAACCGCGAGAAGGCGCTCGCGAAAATGAAAGAGTACTACGAGCGCCGGAAGCAAGCCGGCACGCTCCACCGCCGCTCCAACAAGAAGAAGCCGACGCCGAGCGTCGAGTCGTCGCCGGCGTCGTCGTGCCAAGACGAGCCGATGACGATGTCGCCGAGCTCGAACGCGCACTGCGTGCCTGTGATGCCGCGCCAGTCGACGATGCCCGCTCTATTTATTCACGAAGACCCCCGGACACAGTACTCGTCGCCACCCGTCTCGGCGCTCCGCCCGCCGTCGCGTTTCGGCGTCTACGACCACGCGCCGCAGTTTCCGCCAATGTCGCACCACCACTACCACCAGCACCACCACGACACTCGTGCCTTCGAGTATACACCCTACCACCCCCAGCAGCCCCAGGCGCTCCACCAACACCAACATCATCCTATGCACCAGCAGCAGCCACACCCGCAGCAGCAGCATCACCACCACCAGCATCAGCAGCAGCAACAACAACCTCCGCAGTCCGACAGTCACTTGAACCTGTTATGCCACGTCGCGCTCATGGACTAGCTACACGTCTTGCATGTCATCAACAACCAAACTCTCTCACCAACTCTAGACGTCCGTCTCCTGGACATATAATTACGTAGCCGTATCATCAATTCTAATATGTTAATAAGCACCACCAAACTATTCTTCGAGCGAGTTCATGCCTGTTCATGGTGGCTGCCACGCGTTGCGCTCGGCATTGAAGCTTCGAGGCGCAGGTTTCCCTGGTCCGTCCCTAACGTTACAAACAAGTTGGGGCATCTCAAGTGGGTCCCGGCTTCAACATGCGCTTCCGTGCGATGCACCCAAGTCCGCCGCCGAGCGACGAGAGAATACATGAATCTTCATCTCGCCCGCACCGTCCTTGTCGCCTTCCCATAGACATCACGCACGCCTGTCTCGGCACTGGTAGCCAAGTGTTGTGCGTTGAGCGCCAAGTCCAATTCCACCAAGAAATGGCGCATGGCGGTCGTACACTGTAGATCGCTAGGCTGACGACACTTAGGTTTTGTCCAACTCGTCGCTGATTGGCTATGAGTGATTGAGAGACCCTTTTGATAATTGTCGTCCGGATCGCCAATCCCAAAGGCGCGGCGTCTGTTCAAGATCCAGTCCGGCGAGCTCGCGTCGCCAGCTGCGAGTTCCAATTCCGGTCGTTCGGCAACCATGGGCTGGCAAGCTCCGCCATACATACACTAGAGTACAGCCGTTCTCGACACAGCCATCATGCAGCTCTGGCGCGCCCTCGTCGTCGCCATCGCCGCCACCGACGCGGCCCGTGCGTGCCCGCCTGATCCTTCTCGCATACTCATGCTGCGCGTGCGTAGAATGCCCCGCCAACATGCAGCCCGTGAGCGTCTTGGGCCTCGCCGACGTCCAGTGCGTCGCGTCCACGCCGTGCTCTGGCATCTACGCCGCCGCCGGTGCGAGCCTATATGTCCTTCGACGAAATGACTCATGGCGCTCGTAGGCACGGCGGTTGGATCGTGCCCGGTGGGTTCCTACTGCAGCGTGTTTCCTGACAATGAGCTCGTCATGGTCATGCGCTGTGCGACCGACGGGTACCCGGGTGCCATCTCCCTCAACGCCGACGGCTCCATGCACCGCCCAACAACGTCCGTCCCCGGCACGACGCCACCCTCCACGGTGAGCCCAAGCATGACGCCATCGATCTCCACGCTGCCGCCAAGCTCGTCGACACCAAGCGCCACGTCGCTCTCGCCAAATGCAACGACGTTCTCGCCCAGCAGCAACCGCAGTTCGGCGCCTCCGCTGACCGAGCCAATCACTGTGACGCCCGAACCGTCGTCGATCGTCATTCCCGTGCAGCCAACGACGGCTCCGACTTCGGCCAACCAGTCGGCCGAGACGCCTCGCACCGACACGGCGTCCAGCAGCGGTCTTGGTGCATCGGCGGTCATCGGGATTTGCATTGGCGCCGTAGCGCTGGTGGCCATTGCGATTGGCGTCCGCGTCGTCCACGGGCAAAAGCAACCGGTGGCGGACACCGCGGTTGAGACCCAAGCCGAAGGGTATACGCTCACGCCTCGACGCCACGTCGTGTTGCTTTAAGCTGACGACGCTCTACAATGTACAGTGGTGGGATATAATCTAGTAGGCAGAGTATTTGTGGCGTGCGTCGTCGTCTACAAACTCGCATAGTTGGCCACGAGCTGGTCGAGCCGCAAAAAGCACGAGTCGAAAAACTCAGCATCGACGTTGTGCGCAGCGTACTGGTGGAGATACGCCTTGGACGCAAACATGCAGTGGGCCTTCTCGACCATCGTTGCGAGTGGGCGCAGCATCGCTTGGGAGTTCCTAGCACATCTCGTTGGCTGAAGCGCGTCCTCATGAAGGAGACGCGTACGAGACGAGCGCGGCCGCCTTGTCGTAGCGACTAAAGGGTTGCCGAGACGAGAAGAGGTGGCTGCTGGGGTGCACCCACGGCGCATACCTATCTACGAGTTCAGCTATCGCTAAGGGCGGCAGCGTACATGCGTGGATCTCCAAAGCTCTCGAGCACCGTCGCGGCCACGGTCGCGCTCTCGGGTCCGCGCAAGAAGACGAGGTTCCCGACACTTTGGTTCACTTCTCTCCGAGGCGACGTCTCTGCGCATAGCGTCGGTAGGAGGAAGTAGTACAAGTGTCCTGTACCAAGCGAGATGTCCCAGTTGACGCCTTCGTCGAGGCTGCAATTGGCGATTTGCATCTAGCGAGTGAGGGTGGTATCATCGTCGCACACGTCGGTGTGTACCTGGTGCAGGTGCTTGAGGATGCCCGACCACTGATGCGTGCTAAACTCGCGGGACCGTGTCGAGAGCTAGTGTCGGTCGTTTTGTATGTCATTTGAGACGGTCGAACCTGTGGCACGAGCTTGATGTCCAGGAGCTTGTAGCCCTAGAACCGTAATGCCGTTCACTCTGCTTACATGGACAAAGTTGCAACGCACGGGGTGGGCGCAGAGTTCGCGCAAGATCGTCGGCAGCAGACACGCCGATCGCGCCTAGTCGATACCTTGATATATTTTTTTCGAGCAAGGTATACGTCGACTGCTGCGGCAGGAAGCAAGACGGACGCAATGTGGTTGGCGAGCACGTGGTTCATCTGGTCGAGGGATGGCTTGGGGATCGTGAGCAGCTTCTGGCACGCGCGGTCCGCCATGTCGTTCTGCAGCAAGAGAATACCGTCCGACGACTAACGTTAGCAACGTCAGCGAGAGGGAGCTCAGCGTAGTACGACCTCGGAGAGGCAGGCCATCGTGAGCAGTGTGTTGTAGTTCTGCACGATGATCTCGCCGGCTTCGTAGGGCCAAATGACTGTGTGAAGGCGATGGGCCGTCGGAAACTGGTCGTGTAAAAGATCCGCGACGAACGAGCCAAGGCCCGAGCCCGTGCCGCCCGCCAGGCTCTGGATCGCGTGAAAGCCCTTGAAGTAGTCGCAGTGCTCGACCTCCTGCGTCACGTTGCACCGACCTCGAGCCAAGATGAGACGACGTACGCGCTGGAGGACATCGAGGATGGCCTCGGCGCTAGCTGCGCCGTGCACCGTGTAGCCGTGCGCCCAGTTGTTGCCTACAAGAGCGCGCTCGCGAGAACAGTGTGCGATCGACGTGCAGCGTACCCGAGCCGCTCTGCTGGCACACGCTGTTGGTGCGGTCGTACTGCCAGCGCCCCGACGCCGCCGCGCGGTCCTGGCATTGCATGACCACCTATGCTTCTGTGAGGTATGCGTTCACGCATGTGTGTCGTCGTGGACCTTGGGCTCCATGTCGATGAGCACGGCCCGCGCCGTGTGCGACGGCCCGCGGAAGAAGATGTCCATCTCCAGCGGGTCCTCGAGCTCGGTCGCTAGCTTGTCAAAGAGCGCATAGCCCTACGGCAGATGCGTACGCCATGTGCGCAGCGAGCGACGACGTACGAGCTGATTGCCGCATTGCCCGAGCTGCAGCGTCACGATCGACATGGTGCTCGGACAGCTCGGACAAATCAATGGGTTTTACACTGTTTGGTGCGAGGTTAAAAGGTTTTTGGACAAAACGTGGGTTAAACGGTGGGGTTGAACGGAATGACGCAGGTTGAACAGGTTTAACGTACTTGGTCCTCCCAGATGCGATCTTCCGCTGTCAACTCGAGTCCATCGAGTCGGTGATACCCTGGGGCAGACGTTGCAGCGGATGCCAATGGTAATAGCAAATATGTATAGGATAAGACCGTTCTCAATCTTATCCTGTCGATGCATTCGTAGCCTAAATATCCCAACACGCCAAGCGGACTCATGCCATCAAGGCAGCGTGGCAGAGCAGGGCGAGCGGCGACGTATCGCTGTCGTGGGCCTCAGTCGCCGCCTTGCGCTCGAGTCGCTTTTGCTTGATAGCGTCGCGGTTGCGGCGGTACCATTCTTGCTTGTACTCGCGCTGCCGGTCGCGGTGCTTGTGTCGATACGCTTTCATCTGTTGCAGCCGCTTCTCTCGGTTTATCGCGTCGTAGCTGCGCTGCTTTTGGAGGCGCTCGCACCGGTGCTGTTGGTACCACTCGCGCTCGAGCTCGCGCCGGCGGAGCGTCTTGTGGAGCACAAGGTCGCATCGTAGGCCGTCGTCGCAGCTCATCGAGACTTGTCAACTGCGGCTCTGCCGACAGTGTTTTGCGATCTTGAAACGGACATGGCCGTTGCCGATGCATGTCAAACCGCCACCGCGCTTTCTTCTAGTCGGTTCTGTCGTTCTTAAATTCTGCCTATCCATTCTTTTAAGCATTCACCTTGTCGTGGACTCTCTGTGGTTGACGCTCGACAACCGACAGGACATTTTCCGAAAAGAAGACACAGATTGTGATGGAGCGTGGGCGAGGGGCTTTCGTTCTTTTATTCTTTCTTTTAAACATTAAAGAACGGTCGCGAAACGACGCTCGCACAGCTAAAAAGGGATGAAACGCTGGCCGTACCTCGCGCTCTTCTTCGCCAACGCGGTCGTGGCCGCGCTGCTGGCGACCTACGGACAAGGTTGTCCATCTATCGAATGACAATATGTACTACTGACGATATTGACGCTAGATCTGCTGCAAAAATCGCCAGCGATCGGGCACTGCGACGTCCGCGCCAACGCCCACTGCCTCGGCCAACAAACCATCTACCGGTACTTTGCGGCAAGAGTCCATAGGCGACACTATCTGGTGCTAGGGCGAGTGCGACGATCGCGGTCTTCTTCCTCGTGCTCATGCTGCTGAGTGGGCTCTACGAACACCGCGCATTTCGGAGCCGCCTCGTGCTCGGCTGCCAACTGCCCGTGTACCTCGGTGCACTCACCGGCGCCTTCTTCCTCCCGAATGGTACCATCCTACTCCTTTACGCAGAAGACACGTTGTGTTCCTAGAGGTCTTTGACGCCTACGCCTACATTGCGGCCGTGCTCTCGGGCCTCTTCATCCTCATGCAAATCGTCATCCTCCTCGACTGCGTCTGTACGACGCCACTTTGATGCGATCCGACCGTCGTCCTGACGCAACTTGCGTGTGCGTAGACCACGTACGCGACAGCCTCCTCAACCGCATGCAAGATCCCAAAGCGCCCCGCTCGTGGCTCTGGTAGAGCGCTGACACGTTTCGTTATCTGTAGTACAGGTGCATAGGCCTTGTGTCTACCTCGGCCTCTCGGTCACGGGTCTGGGCTTGGCTGTGCTCGGTCTCGTCGTTCTGGTACGTCGCACAATCTGAAATCTGGGAAGCGTGAAGAATTTGGTGAGGGTAGTTTTACTACTACGCCGCCTCGCCCCTCGGGCTCGGCTTTCTCATTGGGACCTGTGTCTCGATTCTGGTCGTTGTGCTTCTCAGCGGTAGGCTGTGTCGAGCTGTCACATTTGCAAAGCGTTTTCAACGAATAGTGGCCGACCGGGTTGGCGCGGGTCTCTTGCCGCCCGCCGCCATCGCGCTCTACCTCGTGTACCTTCTCTGGCAGACGCTGCTCTTGCTTCCTGATGTTGAACCGGCCTTTCTCCAAGGCGGGAGCCGAGCGAGTACCATTTCGATTCCAAGCACCATCATTGCCGCACTGACCGTCTCCTACACGGGGTACGGCATGCCGACACACGAATGTGTCTACGATGCGACGCAGGTGGCGAACGTCGTGCGCTGCGTCGTCCATCTTTCGCTTGGAGCTCCCCGAAGCCCCAACAGAGGTGCTATCTTAGCCTATCTTAGTGTGGTACGAGCGACACGTAGACAGCGTTGGATCCCGTCTGCGCCGAAGCGGGCCGCCGTGTCGTCGACATTGAACCGCAGATCATGGCGCCGAGCTGGCAGTTCCACTGCATCATGCTCTTTAGCGGCCTCTACATGGCCATGGCGCTCACCAACTGGGGCGTCGGCACCGGGTATCACCTTTGTATCAAGTTGATACATGTATCGATCGAGGTGTAGGGAGAGCGACACGCAGCGCGTGAGTATGTGGGTGCAAATCGCATCGCAGTGGGCGACGACCCTCCTCTTCACATGGACGCTCCTCGCGCCGCTCGTGCTTCCCGACCGCGATTTCTCTTAACTAACAGAGCTGATTGCAAATGTTGACCTCGAGTAGAAATAGCTAGTGGCATGAACGCCACGTCAGTAAGCAGGGTGGCAATATGGCGCTTGCGCTAGACGGGCGAGATCATGCCCCGTTCAATGAGGTCGGGCACTTCAGCAGCCAGCCACGGAGCGAGCTACACAAAGCGTATTGGCGCTGGCAACGAGAACGGACGTACGCCAAGGGCGAGTGCGTGGGCGATGCCAAAGCGGGGTACGTTTCGCTGCCAGAGCGGCTCAAAGTGAACTGTGAGGCAGATCTTGCCGCCCCTATCGCTGCCTCGGAACCAGGTTCTCGGCGGACCGACGAGCGCACCGGTACATCTTGGCTGTCTTGCCGTCCAGCTCGGGCAAGCTACGACGCACATGAAGACCGAGACACACGGTAGCTCGATCGCACCAGATCTCGGGGTTGGTCACGGGGTAGGTGGCTGGAATCTCAAACTCCATCTCAAACTCGTATCTACGCCATATAGAGATAGATAGCATCGAGCGTGGCGACGCACCGCAGGCCATTGTGGAACGACCAGCACGTGCCCGTCCAGCTACACGAGCCATGAGGTCCCGTTAGCGTGAAGCCACGTACTGTGTGCCATTGGCATTGGACGCGATCGTAAACCAGTCGTTGTCCGCCGCCTTGTTCATTTGCACATACTAAATCGCACCCGTCGCATCCGACCAACGTAGTAGCATGGCCTGCCTGGATGAGCGCCGTGTACTCCTCTTTTAGGCGCGCGATCCACGCGTCGCCGTCGCGCGGGCCTGCGCGTGTCGTCAGCAGCGGCAGCTTCTGCACCGTGCGCTTCGTGCCATCGGCGATCGGCGAGTCCATGCTTATTGCGATCTGCCAGCGTATCCGGACATCCTCTCCGGATACAGGGCAGGCTAAACACACGCCACATTTCCATCTTGCCGCCACAAGCCCGACCCAAAATGCACAATGGCGGCGATGCGATGTCGACCGTGGGCATAGCGTAGGGTGTAGTATTATGGGCGTATGCAAATGAGGAGGACGGAACTACATCATGCGGATCTCGAGCTGGTTGAGGCGTTCGTTGGTGCCAAGCGGCAGGCGGACGTTGATCATGCCCGTGAACGAGACGACGGCCTTGGCCTTGGCACGGAGCTGCTGGCACATTTGCTTTTGTGTCTCGAGGTCCGAGATCGACTGTTTCCAGCGCTTCATCTCTTCGACGAGGCACTCCATGTACCCAAGCAGCACAAGGTGCAAGTTGCGCTGCACTTGGGCGTCGAGGTCCGCGAACCGGTCCGCGCTCGCCTGTTCGCTGCCCTACACACCATCGGGTCAGGTCCGCTTCCAAAGACGAGAGGTCGACATACTGGCGCCGGCACGATCGCAAGCGCTTCGACAAACGCGAGGCCGTCGCTGTACTTTTTGCTGTCGAGGATCTCGAGGAAAAGCCCAAAGTTCATGAGCGTCTGGAACGCATGCGCCGCGACGCGCGCTTGGTTGAGCACGATCTCGAGTGCCCACGCCGACCGGAGCCACGTGTCGGCAAACGTCCGCGCGTGGTTGAGCCACACTTGGCGGTCCGGCGTCGAAAGCGTCGCCGCCAGCTGGGCGTTCAACAATACCATGGTGCTCTGGACATCGCCGGCCAGCGTGAGGAGCTTGAGCGCATCCGAGGGTCGACCTTGGTCAGTCGCCATGTGCGACGTGTAGAGCACAATGTCGCGGACCTCGTTGCGGTCGAGGTACTGGTCGAGCGCACCGGGCGTCCGGGATGCATCCGAGGGGTGCGTCGTGCCGCCAAGGACCTCGAACGCAAGCGTATCGAGGAGCAGCGTCGCACTCAGAAGACGGCGGTCATCGAGCGACTGGTGGCAGGCAATGTACATGGCCGCTTCCTGCGGGTTGGAGCGCTGGAACGAGTGCACGTACTGCCGCAAGAGGCGCGTAAAGAGGCTGTGGTTGGGGAAGAGGCCGACGTGGTGGAGCGCCAAGGCAAAGTGCACGGCCTCGACAAGATACCCTTTCGCCGCGAGCGACTCGACCGCCGTGTCAAACTGGCCGCAGACAAGCAGGAGGCGGACGTACTCAAAGACGCCCGAGATCGTCGTGTGGTTAAAGTCGGACGGCGAGATGAGCGTCACGACCTTGGACGCGATCGCGCTTGGCGAGGCTTCTGACGCGTGAGCAAACCACTGCAGTTGCCAGAGAAAGTCTTCAATGTTCTCCATGACGCCGGCCTGGCGCGCAAAGGCGTCGTGGAAGCTCAGGAGGTTCAACACCGCGACTTGAAATTTGTCGACAGCCGGGTCCACGGCCAGGAGAAGCGTCGCCAGGTGGTCGCACTCGTCCCGCATCGCGGCCTTGGTGGGTGCCGAGACGGGCTGCTTCTGGACAATGCTCTGCAGCGCGTTCTAGACAAAGAGCGTCGTGAGAGAAGGATATTGGACAGGACGGACAGACCTTGACGTGCTGGAGGAGCTTGGTCGAGGCCGGCGCCTTGCTGAGCGCGTCGTCGACAAGCGAGAGCGCATCGCTGGCAATGCCTGTCCGAAGGCAGTAGTAGACGTCGCTCCAGAGGCTTGTTGTGCGCAGAACGTGGCGCGTGTACGTCTGCACGAGTGCCTTGACGCCGGGGACACCACCACGCGGCGCCTGCTCCTGGCGGATCCGGCTCTCGATAAAGAGGCGGTATCGGAGCTCAAAGTGGGTCTGTGCGCCGCCCGCGAGCGACTGGAGCAAGGACGCGTCCTGCGACGCAAACGCAGACTGGAGTGAGAGCTTGGCCGGCGCGCCCCGTTCAAAGTTGACCATGTGATGAAGGAGCTCCCAGCTGCAGAGCGTCTCTTGCTCGAGCGTCGACGCCGACGCCGTCGCGACAAGGCTCTGTGCGCTCGTCTCGAACGCCTGGAAGACGTCCCCCGACGTCGCGGCCGCGCGGGGCACGAGCTTCTGCGTGACCGTCGCGTAGACCTTCATCGCTTCCGTCATCGTGCTCGGGATGTTCTGAAGAGGCGCCGGCATCGGCGTGGCCGTGAGCCCGACGACAGACGGAGGCACGGACGTCGACGGGGACGGGCGCGGGTACGCGAGCGGCGCCTGGCGGCCTTGCAGATACGCCATGAGCTTCGTCTTGGACGTCTGGAACTCATCGTGGAGCGTGTTGAGCGCGTTCTGCTGCGCGGCCCGGGTCGTCGCCGCCATGGTCTCTTCGATCGCGGTCACAACGATCATGTCGTGGTGGTGGCGCAGGAATCCGTCAAGGTCGCTCACACCGACGAGCGTGTCCCGCGGCTCGTACGCCGCCTTGAGCTCACTCTGACGGAGCTCGCGGCTAAGCTTCTCAGCATCAAAGCCCCGGCCGGCCAAGAGGAACTGCGCCTTGTTGCTCGAGAAGGCGGCGTCGGTCGGTGGGCCCGCCAGCGACTTGGCGCTCGTGACCGCGTGGAGCTGGTCGAGGCTGCGCTGGAGGGAGGGGAGCTGCTCCATGCCCCGCGTGAGCTGCAGCGAGTTCTGGTACAAGCTCTCGAAGTCGAGCTTGGGCTTCTTGGACGCATGCTCGGCCGCGCCCGGAGCCTCGCTCCGCGTCGTCGTACTCATGGGTTGGCTGGCAGGGATTTTATATGGCCGCAATTGAAAACAATAGCATTTTAGCCAATCCAAGCGATCCAAAGTGCACATACGACATCTCATTGGCCAAAATCGCATGTCGAGGTCGTTTTGCGTATGCGGATCCGGATAAAGACCTCCCGCCACAACGATCTTGGCGCTTTCACGCCACGTCAGGCATGCCCGCGACCTTGGTCGTCGTGACCCAGCGGAATGCGACCTGTTTTACGCATTAGAAAATGCCAATACGTTATCGTGCAACGAAAGACAATATTCCGCGCGGACTGACGTTTCTCTCAGCCGGCGCTGCCAGATACCGCACACTGCCGTGTGCGGGCGCTGGGCTCTCAAAGTGCGTGTCCCTTGGCGCTCGCCACTACCGGTCGGGAAGGGAATTTGTCCTTATCAGCTTGACGACAAACCGTGGGGCGTCCAAATCTTCGAAGGTTGAAGTTGCTTCGCGCCTTCTTTTTCCTGCGGTCGCGCTCGGATCGGGCTCTCTCGGCCCTAGTATACCTCGACCCACTTGTTCGATTCGAATACACGACCCGCTGTGCCCTTTGGGTTGCGCTCCTTCTGTATGCACTCGAGCATTCGCCGTCCACTGGACCCATGACGTCGCCCTTCTTGACGGTCGAGGACATCAAGATGTGCTTCTCCATCTTTTGCTGCGTCTGCGGCGTCGGGTCGCTCGGCCTCGCTGGCAACTATGCGAGCGCTGGCTACGCGTGGGCGACGATCGCGTTTGTCTTTATGGCGGTCGCCAACACATATGCGACGTGGTGTATCTCCAAGGTGCTCCTCGTCGCGCCGCGCACGGTGTTTACCTTTGGCGACGTCGGCGAGTGGTGCCTCGGCGTGCCCGGGCGGTATGTCACCATCGTTTCGCAGTGCCTTCTCTGCACATTGCTGCCGATCGTGTTTCTCGTACTCGGCGGCTCGCTGCTCGTGATCCTCTTCCCAAACTCGTTTTCGCATACGACGTGGATCATCTTGATGGCGGTCACACTTCTTCCGGTCTGCCTCGTGCCGACGATGAAGGAGGGCGCGGGCATGGCGGCGGCGGGCTGCTTGGGCACTGTCTTTGCCGATTCGATCGCGCTGTACCTTCTCATTGTCAACATGCACGATGTCAACCCAAGCGGCATCTCGCCGCCGTCGCCGGCCGTCGACTTTAAGAGTGTCACGACTGTCTTTGGGAACCTCGCGCTCGCGTATGGCGCGTGCATTATCATTCCGACGCTGCAGCACGAACACACCCAGCCCGAGCGCATGCCCCGGCTCATCTTGGTGGCCCAGACGCTGATCTCCATCTTCTTCTTTCTAGTCTCGGTGCTCGGTGTCTTCTCAACGGGCTGCCAAACACCTGGGAACCTCCTCTTTGCGATTGCGAGCTCCAACCTCGGCTTCACCGCGGACCGCGGCCTCGTGATTCTCAGCTTCATCTTTATGCAGCTCCACGTCACGATCGCGTTCTCGGTCATTTTCTTTCCCGTCTTTCAGATCCTCGAGCGCCTCTGCTTGGGGCTGCACGGGGACGCGCCGCGGACGTCGACGGCGCACAACCTCATCATGGAAACCCCCGTCATGGACGGGCTCCAGGGCACCGGGTTTGGCAACGACAAGGTCCACCGCGAGGTGCATGATGCGTATGCTGCGCCCGGCGCGTACCTGAAAGCGGCCATTTTGCGCACGATCATGGTTTGCGTCTGCGTCATTGTCGCCGTCGCGTGGAAGGACCACCTCGGCGCGCTCATGGACTTTGTCGGCGCGTCGACATCCTCGCTCATCAACATGATTCTTCCGATCCTCTTTTACCTCAAGACGTTTTGGCCGACCGTCTCGCTCGGCGAGAAGATCTTTGCCGTCCTCTGCATTGCCATCTCGTGCTTCCTCGCCGTGTACGTTTCGATCCAGACCGGAAAAGAGCTGTTTGCGCCGGAAGCTGCCAACCCTCTCGTCCTCTTCCCCAAGTGCCCTGCCGAGTACCAGCGTGTGGTCTTTACCAACACGAGCTACTACGCCCGTCCATTGTAGACGCGCTATAATGTACGTGTATATAAATCGATACAAACGATATACCTGTTTTGTACATTCCATTTCTTTGAAAACGAGAATGCAAGTGTCATTGTCACATGCGACGCACGACGAGTCGGCGCAATGACTTTCCACCCTTGTCCACAAACTCCATACTTGATAGACTGATACACTTCACTATTATGGAGTTTGCTAAGCTAGTACTCGGAGAGCAGTACAGCGCGACAAATGCACAAGGCATTAGATCATGTCCTCGTCGTCGACCTCGGGCAGTGGCGCGCTCATGGCTGCCACATAGTCGACCTCGAGCCGGGCCAGCATCGTGACGTCCAACTCGAGCGCTGGGGGTGCGATCGCAATCGCGTTCACAAAGGTCACGGTGTCATCGCCAACGATTTTGCGCACGAGATGACAAAAAGGTTTCTCGAGTTGGTAGTTGGCCTTGACGGAAATGTCATAGTACTGAAGGTTCTTCTGTCGGTGGAAAGTGATTTGCTTGGGCTTGACATCGCGGTGCTGGACATCGTCGACCTTGTTGCCACAGAGGACGATTGGGATGTCTTCGCAGACGCGGACAACGTCGAGGCGCCAGTTGGGCACGTTCTGGTACGAGAGGCGCGACGTGACGTCAAACATGATGATGGCGCCATGCGCGCCGAGGTACGAGCTGTCGCGATAGCTCTGACCGGCAATGTCCGAGCAGTTGAGCCGGAGCGGTCCAAAGATGGTCTCGAATCGGAGCGTGTGGGCCTCGGTATTGGGCGTGGCGGTGTACGCCTCCTTGAACTTGCCCGTCAAGTGGCGCTGTAGGAGGGCCGACTTGCCGACGCCGCTATCGCCAACGAGGAGCAACTTGAATTCCGCGACTGGCCACATATTGGGCGTCTTGAGCAATGGACTTGGAAAACGATTTGGAAACGTCCGTGGAAAAACGTCAGCATCTGACTGATGGTCTTGTTTGCATGAGACAAGATGTCTGAATGAGAGAATGATGGTCGAAAGGGCATCTGAGATCCCTTGTGCTGACGCCCTAATAAAATTATGTAGCACTATTGCACAAGTACGCAGTCTCCAATATCGACCCTCGTCAGTTGGACACCAACAAGTTCATCCCAGCTGGTACACCTGTATATTTTTATGGCCTTGCCTGTACTATTGCTGAAGTGCACACTCTGTACATGTAAATGCCTCCATATTAAAGATCCTCGTCCTCGTCAGGAAGCGGTACATTCGCGGCGGCCATCATGTCGGCCTCCAGACGAGCGATTTGCGCCGGATCCATAAAGATTGCCATGGGGGGAACATAGTGCGAAGGAGACTCCATGAACTTCACATTGTCGTCCCCAACGAGCTTGCGCGCGAGCCAGAGCAGTGGCGTCTCGATGTTGTAGTTGGCCTTGACCGACATCTCGAC
>NW_008246104.1:280510-297254 GCF_000281045.1 Saprolegnia diclina VS20 | reverse complement strand
AGGCGCACGCCTGATGGTCGTCAGCTTCAAGAAGCACCGTCATTCACGTCGTTTGTGCACCCAGCCACACACTACGTGATGGTCGCTTTGTGTCCCAATCAATTGACAGAAATGTTGATGTTTATAGAAATGTGTACTGCCTATTCTGATACGACTAGTACACCAATAACAGGTCCCTTCCGGGGTGAGCTGGTAGGAACTTTTGTATTGAATGCGAAGCGTTGATTTAACGGTATTGCGACGACGGCGCTTGCTGCAGTCTTCGCGCGCTTCTGCAATCGCACCTAACTGGAAAGTTGCGTAATTTTCGTTTAAGTACGCAGGCGCACTTTAGCGCGATTGTTTTACTTTAATCAACTATAACGTCCGGGGATGTGGCAGCACTTAACAGGGACTACAAAACCGCACTTTACTGGACAGGTTTCGCGCGATGCGATTGGCTTAGACCAATGAAACTGCGTTTCATTGGCCAAAATGGCTCGATATATAGCCAATGGGTTGGCCGGATTGTGACACGACACATCGAATTAATCCCCTGGGATGCTGGTACACCACGTAAACGTTCCTACCAGGATTAAATGCTTAAATATCGTCGTCGTCGTCCGGCAAAACCTCGTTCATCGCTGCTGCAATGTCGGCCTCGACGGCGGCCAGGAATCTCGCATCCACGACGAGGTCCGACATGTGGCAGCAGCAGGCGGGCGGGTCCATGAACTTCACATTGTCGTCCCCAACGAGCTTGCGCGCGAGCCAGAGCAGTGGCGTCTCGATGTTGTAGTTGGCCTTGACCGACATCTCGACATACGTGAGATTCTTCTCGCGCTGAAAAGTAATGTGCTTGGGCTTGACCTTGTGGCGCTCGACGTCGACCTTGTTACCGCAGAGCACGATCGGGATGTGTTCGCAGACGCGGCGAATGTCATGGTACCAGTTGGGCACGTTCCGGTACGAGAGGCGCGACGTGACGTCAAACAGGATGATCGCGCACTGGGCGTCGGCGTAGTGGTCGTCGTTCGAGCCCTGGCCGGCAAAGTCCCAGCAGTTGAATCGCACCGGGTCAACGTTCGTATCGAACTGGAGCGGGTGAACCTCGACGTCGAGCGTGGCGATGTAATTCTTCTCAAACTCGCCGGTCACATGGCGCTGCAGAAGTGTCGTTTTGGCGACGCCGGTATCGCCAACGACGAGCAGCTTGTAGCCTGGTATTTGCGCCAGTCTGCACATGCGTCTGGGAAATGTGAAATGATCGACTGTCGGTGTGGTCTATAATGACGGTCGCACTGACAAGTTGTTGCAGGATTGTGGTGGTGACGAGAATGTCGGTAATTATAACGACGTTTGATTGGCTGAAACAGCACACAATATCACGCCTGATTGGTTCAAATGGTGAATGCGGTGGTCGCGCCACCGACAACTTCGCGCCCGCTTGTCGGACAGACGCTCCATCCCACCCTATCGCCCATGACAACCAATGTTGGCTACATCCGAGGTGCAGCACGCTACGGAAGAAACACTGCCACCAAAAAGACTGACGGCTTGATGAAACGTAAAACCTGTCACATTTAGTACCATATTCGATTCCAGAGGTTTCCAGACGGTCATGGCCACTGAGGAGGCCAGCGACTGGGCCGAGGCTCGTGACGAAGGCTTCTTCGCCGTCGACAGCGCCGAGCACGCGCCGACCGATGCAACAAGCGACGTCGCCAGCTTCGATAGCGTCGACAGCAGCAGCGATACATCGGCGCTCCACGGCGCCTGCCCTGTCTGCCTCAAGCCGCTCGTCGATGGCGTCCTCGTCGCAGCCTGCCTACACGAGTTTTGCCGCGCGTGTATACTTCAGTGGGTCGACCACTTGCGTGACCGAGGTGCGCCCGTGCGATGCCCCATCTGCCGCACGCCATTCGCACAGCTCTATACGAATGTCGTGTCGGCCGAAGACTATGACGTGGAAGACCTTGCGACGACCGCGCCGTCCCCGCGCAGCTTAGCTCGACGACAGCGCGCCCTTGTCTATCGCCGAGCCTCGGTTTCTATCGATGACGCTCGCCGCATGCAGTGGCCTGTCATTTACAAGACGAACGACCAGGCCATGTCCTGGATACGACGCGAGCTCGGCGTAGTCCTTGGCGCGGCCACCGACACGAGCCTCCTGACGCAGATCATCGCATCCCAGCTTGTAGAGATTCGAATGGACGATGCAAGTCGAAAGCGCAAGCATGTGCAGCACGGATATGAGCGCCTTGTAGACGCACTGCATGGCTTTCTGGACGACGACGCTGCCACGTTTGTGGTCGAGCTCTCGAGGTACATGGCCAGCCGGCTCAACCTGGCGGCGTACGACGAACAAGCATTCTCGTTCGGTTGATGACAATAATAGAGGACAACAAACAACGTTACAGCGTATTTCAGGACGTGCCATGGCAACGTGGCGGGCGTGGGGCGGCCGCGCGACCGCCGCGCTTGCGTCAACGCTGGTCATCACATCGCTCGCGGTCCACGTCGCGCTGAGACTGGCACCGAGGTACACCTGCGCCAGAACATGGCAAGTATCCACCACATATTTGCTAGTTTGATACCTTGGGTCGAGACGTCGAATCACACGGTTGTTGCAGCACGGACACTTCAGCGCGCGTGGCGGCGGTACCGCGATCGAAGAGTGCACCAACTCGACTTATTACGCCTTCGCGACAACCGAGCACTGAAGAAACCACGCAGTCAACGCAAGGTTAAAGCCACGCGGCACTTGACCAAGAAGGAGGTGGCGTTCAAGCTCGAGCTCGAGCTCTGGGTGACGCAGGTGACGAGCCTTCTCAGGAAGCCGAAAAGCCCACCGTTTCTGCTGGAGTAGGTCCTACTGCAGCTACACCCGCGCACAGTCACCATTCCGCTGGCCTTTGTGCCCGAGTACCACGACCACTGTTTACGCGAGCTCGTAGTACAGCGGCGCAGGACACCAAATGTTGTTGTTGTCGACAATCGACGTAACATCGCGCCGCAGCACTCGGCCGCCCGCTTCAAAATACGGCGATGGCTGTGTCAGCGCTTGCGCCTGCGGTCACCGCGTCACCTGTTCAACATCGCCAAGGCTCGACTAGACTGCGCGGCGCGGCTCATTCAAGGCGCTGTCCGGTGCCGGTGGGCGATTCTTCTACTTGTCTGCACCGTCGTCAACCGAGGACGTAGGTTTGCCTATCTGCTCTTGGCGGCGAAAAGAAGGTACTTAGACGGCCTTGTGTTTTCCATGCACGTGCGCTGCCTCGGGCACAAGCATCGCGCAGCGCTGGTGCTGCAAGCCACGTGGCGCTACCACCAATCGGTATGCTTGCCAGGATGCCCTAAAGGCCAAAGTATTCCTTTTAGGTTCAATTTTGGCGCCACTACCTCTGCCTCTATCGCATCCGTCTCGTGTTGATGGCCGACGCGCACCGGCGACTCCGATACGAGCTGCACGAGCTGCCGTTTAGCGAGTGTGAACACCCCAAGTTGCTCGCACGATGGGTGCCGAGGACAAACCGACGTGCCCGCCGCCCCAGTCTCGTCGCAATCACAGCCTGAGACGTGGCAGAACGCGCTGCGATTCCGGATACTGTTACCCAATCAGTGATGTCTGATTCCACCAAACAAAGGATGCCGGAAGCGCTGATAATTCAAATTGAATGGAGGATTTTCACACACCAGAGTCCCAGCGACGGCGTTCCTAGGGCGGGTTCGTATGTCGAGCCGCCCCAAGGGTATAAATACCATCTCTCGTTCGTCGCGCTGCAGTATATTTTTGCGGTGGGCTAATTTAAGCCGTGTATCTTTAGCCGGGCCGCCATTGCGGAGCTAAAATGCCCACTGAGAAAGGCCAGCACTTCGGCTTTTCGTTGCTCCGTATCGAATCAAGAAGACCTCGTCCATGGTTGGGGTTCGCGCACTCGTCGTCGCCGCCGTGTTGGCGGCCACGAATGCGTCGCTGCGTCACGAGTCGACCAACCATTACATGGAGACGCGGTCGCTCGGCGAGATCAAGGCCCCGTCGATCAGCAACGATACGATGGACAAGGCGCGCAATGCGAGTGTCGACTTTCAAAAATTCCTCACCAACCTCCGCGGCGCGGGCGCCGCGGACTATTACAACAAGCTCTACAACGCGATCCAGATTGCACTTTGCGAATTCAACGTTGCGTCCGACAGCCACGATGCCAAGTCGGCCGAAGCCAACATGGTGTACACGGGCGCTGACGATAAGATCTTGCCGTATTTTCGGTACGAGCTCTCTCGACGTTTCGAGCAAGCGGGCTCACGGCGCGTAGGTTTGTGTCGGCGTCGAGCGACTATGCGCTCAAGGACAGCAACAGCAAGTGCATTCGCGTAGCCAACCCGCCCGCCAACGTCTTGAGTCAGTACAACGCTGGCATGTGCGAAGTCAAAGTCAACTGTTACTGGCGCGCGATCGATCCGACCGCCTTGACGGACCGCGTGCCCGTGTACTCGGTCAACCAAGCCGTGCAGCCACCGTCCGGTGCCATGACGTACGAAGCTGCAAAGGAGACGCTCACGACGTGGGTCAAGGGCTTTGGCGCGTGCATCATTCCGTCGGCGATTTTGCTCATTCTGAGCATCCTCACGATCCTTCTCTTCATTTTGTGCCGCTGCTGCTGCAACCGGTGCGGCGGCCGCAACGGCAAGCCTGGTGGCTACTCGTGCAGCGAGAAGGCGTTACCGATCGTGTTCTACCTCATGTTCTCCATTGCGATTGTCGTGCTCGCGGGCCTCGCCTATGTCTACTCGACGGTCATTACGACCTCTGTGAGCGTACGCCATCCATTCGCTATCCTGGCAAATCGCACTTGGTCTCACGTTTTCATCGTGATAGAACATTTTCACCATTGCTCTCGGGCTCATCACTCAAATCGTCGACTGGATCGCCAAGCTGCTGGCGCCTCTCGTGGACATTGCCGGCACGGTCGAGTCGTCCGCCTCCAGTGTACAAATATATTGTCGATCTCACATGACCGTCGCCAACTCCGATCTGGTTGTAGATTGATGCGCAGCTCGCGGGCTCGGCCTTTATCGGGGACGGTCTCAACGGCATTGTACTCCGACTCGGCGAGTTCGCCACCAACACCGCCGACGTTACGCTGCCGCGCGGTTGCACGGTCGGCACGGACCGGTTTTGCACCCCCTGCGATGCGTGCACGACGATTAGCCAGCAAGTGGGTACGGCGCGCGACCAAATGAACTCGGTGGCGGGCTCGGGCGTCTCGGGTAAGCTCTCTCCTGCTTCGTAATATTGTTTTCATATCGACATGTAGAGCTGGCGGACGCGCGCACGAACATTATGAAGCTTCTCGTGTCGGCCAGTGGCACGATTTCCAGCTTTGTCTCGGGCGTCACGACGACCAACACGCAGCTCCAAGCGCAGATCAACGACCAAAACAAGCTCATCTTGGACATCCAGTCGAGCTGGGACAGCAATGGCACGATCTCCCAAGCTGCGTTTCTCGCGCTTTTCGCGTTGGCGATTGTGACGATTGCGCTCGGCCTCCTCGGCGTCCTCTTTGGCTTGACGCCCCTCCGCGTGCTCGTGATCATCATGCACCTCGCGTACATTGTCGGGTTCATCGCGATCATCGTCACGTTCATCCTCTCGATCGTCTTTATCGCCTTCAGCCTCCTCCTCGTCGACGTCTGCAAGCTGCAAGCGATCGCGGCCGGCGACTGGACCACGGTCTTTGGCGACCAAGCGTCGGGCATGAACGCGTGCTTCCATGCCAACGAGTCGCTCATTGACGCGTTTAACCTCACGTCGAGCTTTGCCTTTGCCACCGACATTTCGTTCCCGACGCTCGATTTAAGCAAAATGCTCGACTTTTCCGCCTTCGACTCGTTCGCAACGAGTATCAACGGCGTTTCGACAAACACGTTCAAGTTGGACCCGACGTTCACAGGCCTCTTCCTCGATGCGCTCAACGGCAACTCGTCGATCCATGTGGGCGGGTGCCACGCGACCGGCGGCGCCTATACGCTCACCAACATCTTTACGCCATGGAGCGCCAACAGCGACACGCAGCCCAACGAGACGCCCGAACACTACATGACCACCAAGTATTCGCCGGCGACGGTACACTGACAGTGAGATGCAACAAGGTATCTGATCGAAACGACATGGGGTGTAGGTCGGCGCGTGTCCGGCGCCGCCAACCGGTACATGCGTCACGTCGAGCAACACGCCGTGCTTGTACCAAGACTACATTGTGCAGCTGTGGCAAAACGTATGTCCAACTGATCTCGACAGTGGCGAATGAAGGCTGGGGTTAGGTGACGACGCTCCAGACCATTGCGTTGCAGTCGACGCAGTTTGTTGCCGACATGAAGACAAACATGACCAACCTCCAGACGTACATTGGCACGTTCAAGACCAACGTCTCGACGCTCTCCGACACGATGAATGACATCTCGTCGTCACTCCAGAACACGCTCATCAAGGACGTCAACACGATCAAGAGCGAGGCGTACTGCACGTTTGTCGCGACGACGTACTTTGCGCTCACGGAGCAGCTCTGCGGCTACATGACGCCGTCGTTCCTTATGATCGCGCTCTTCCTCTTCCTCATGGGCGTCTTCCTCATCCCGATCAACATCACGCTCATCATCATGGTACACTCTTTTGTGCGTTCGAAAACCATCACGGGTTCGTAGGTCAAGCGGCTTCGGCACAAGCACGGCCACTCGCCCGTCGTCGCCGAGAACGATCTCAAGTAGGAACTTTAGATAAAGAAATCCAATTCATATTCGTTTTTACTTGAGTTTGGTTTCCGTCGGTGTCACCACGTGGGGCGACCGAAGCCGCTTGGTGAGAATGATGAGCGTCACGTTGATCGGGATCAAGAATAAGCCGAGCAGAAAGAGGCAGAGCGAGATCATGAGCAGCGCGGGCGTCACCGTACCTACGCAGGCTTGTCAAATGTACTTGACTGTTGACATACCGCAGAGGGCGACGTAAAAGCGGTTGTAGTCGTGCGCCACGAACGTGCAGTTCATGGTCGTCTCGAACGCACGCACGTCGCGAACGAGCGAGGCTTGCAGATCGCTTCCAATCTCGTTGAGCGTCGAGCTCAAGTTGGTCACTTGGCCCTACCCGCTGACTTGAGTATATAGAGGTGTTGGGCATCGTAGGACCGAGAAGGTACTCGTGGCGTTCTCCAGCGCCAGCATCGACACGTGCATGTCGTCGACAAACGTCTTGGCGTCGGCAGTCACCCGAATGAGCGCACTCATCTACGTGTTGGGATGTAGTATATGCAACATCACATAACAGGTCGTACGTTGGAGACGATCTCGACAAGGAAGCTGTCGTACGGACACAGCGTGTTGTGGCCGCAGACGGGGTGCAGGACGCCAGCGCACGGGTTGCGGTACGGAAGGTACATGGAGGCCACATCCTGGACGGGGTTGGTGAGCGCAGCGCTACCACGCAAGAGCCACGGCGTCGTTGGATTTTGCAGCGCAAAGTTGCCGTCATTGACGGTGCACGACGCGGCGACCGCGGCAGATTGCGTCGACGTAATGTAGCTCTGACTCGTAAAGTCGTTGAGGACCGAGAGGAACGTCGGCAGCAGCGCCGGGTCGACTTGAAACGTGCTCGTGTTGGTCTACGTTGTCGCGTGAGACACTGGATACATCGATACAAACCAAACCGACCGCCAAAATCGTGTCAGCAAAAGCGCTGAGGGACGTAAATTGGAGCATGGACGAGAGATTCAACGACGGAATCGTAATGTTGTTGGCGAACGCGAGACTCGACTGCATGTCCGTGGCATCGATGAGCGACTGGTTCCGGAAGCACGCGTTGAAGCCGCGGCCCGACGACTGCCCGAGGATCGGCGTCCAGTCTTGGGCGAGAAGCAATGTGAGCTGGCACACGTCGCCCATGAGGATGCTCACTGCGATAAAGATGGCCGAGATAATAAACGTGAGCAGAAGCGTGATAAACCCTACACACCGACTGCATCGTCCCACGTCGCGACCGAAACGGACGTACCCAAGAGGTACGCGATGTGGAGGATGATGGCGAGGCACCGGAGCGGTGTCAGCCCAAAGCAGATGCCAAGGACACCGACTGCAATCACGACAATCGCAAATACAAAGAGCACGAGGATCCCGGCTTGGCGTGCGAGCGACTGGTTCTGCCACGTCGTCGAGTACGAATCGACTTGCAGCGTTGCGTTGCCGGCCATATCGGAGAGCAAGACGACGCCAACGACAACGTTGTTGACTGTGCTCTTGATCGTGTCCTTGGAGTTGACGAGCATCGAGAGCAGCGACGACCTAGACCAATACTGTCCTGGCATGAACGGTACTGGTGGCTGTACCGCGTGCTCTGAAGCGTCGTAATGCCTGCACCGGCCGCCGACTGCATTTGGTTCACCGCGTCCGACACTTGGACGTTGATGGACGTACACACATCGCATGGAATACAAATAAGATCGGAGCCGACAACGCAGCCATGGGGGAGCACCACGTTGTACGTTTGGTTCTCAAATCTACAGCAAAGTCGCCGAATAAGATTGAGAGGTCGAGCGTACGTACGCTTCAAGCTGCTGCACGAGGCCGTTGAGGCCATTCGCAATGAAATCCGAGTTGTTGAGTTTCACGCTGATGGCGTCGGCCGACGTCACGACCGTGTCCCGAAGGTGCACGAGCGGTGCTGCGACCGCGTGCACCCACGACACAAGCCCCGAGATCGTCGTCAGCGTTGTCGTAAAGAGCGACCCAATTTCGCTCGTAATGACGTTGTAGTAGAGCAAACTCGCGATCGCGACGCCAGCAATCGCACCGGCAAAGAGGAGGAAGAACCCGATCGGAAGGCCGCGCTCCATGCGCGAGTAGCCCGCCGGCTTGGCGTTGCGGCCGCCGCATCGGTTGCAGCAGCAGCGACAGAGGAGAAAGAGGAGGCAGCATAGAAAGCAGAGGACGCCAAGGATGATCGGCGGCGCGACAAAGTACGCGGTGCTCTGGGCCCATTTCTGAAGCGTCGCGGTCGCTTGCGGTAGCGTCATGGCGCCACTCGGCGGTGACGCGGCCTGGTTGGTCGCGTACACTGGCACGCGGTCCGGCGAGTCGGCAAACTGCAGTGGCGACCAGTAGCAGTTGGCAATCACTTCGCAGTAGCCGCGCTGGTACTGGGCGGCGACGGCGGCCGGCGGCGACGCAAGACGAAGACAATCTCCGTTCTTATCGACGAGCGCGTTCGGGTGCGAGCTGGCGACGAAGCGATAATACGGCGGCACGGCCATGTCGCTGTGCATGTTGCTCGGCCACGTCGCGAGCGGCTCGTCGCCGGGGGCGTGGCGGTCCGTGTTGGAGAGGTAGTCGCAGTACGTGATCTGCAGCGCCGTGTAGAGCGAGGTGTAAAAGGCGTGGTCGCCGCCGCGGAGCTTGGTGATGGTGCTGAGCACGTTGTGGCCGACGTCCATGGCCGCCGACGCGCTTGCATTGTTGACGAACGGCATGTCATTACTGTCGGCGAGCGACCGCGGGTGCAAGGCAGCGGCGACCGTCGCGGCGAGCAGCACGAGGCGCATGCGTCCAGCAACCAAAGCTAAAGTGACTGAGGCGTTGCGGCTTCTCTGGAAACGGACGGCGAGGGGTCTCCGCCCAGCGCATCGCCGTTTTGCACTGGCCGACGTTGGCGCCTCGTCGAGAAGAAGAGCCGAATGATGACTTGGTTGTCAAATGACAGATCGAGCGGCGGGCGGAGAACACATCAACCTTGGACGTATCGGGATCCAGGCCACCATCCTGCACGACGATGTGTCCTGCGAGTTGTTGACACATTGATGCACTAGACTTCTACTACAGTACACTAGCTAGGACACTTATGTGCTAGAGTCCAAAGAAAGGGCTAGGGTTACGCCACGTGACAACGACTATTGTCCCTCTCGTTCGTATTTTAGTTGCAAAAAGCGGTGTGCCCCGGCCCTCGCGAGGCTCGTCGCAGTCACAGTGGAGACGATCGCAACGGTGTACGTTGATGGACGGACTCTGGTGGGCGCCGCGGCCTGTATCCTGTCCGCCTGAAACCTTGAAACTCCTCATCTTCCCTCGATACGAAGCCGCTGGAAGCTCGACCCTTGATTCCGCCTCTCCATCGAGCGGTGCGTACAGTGTATTCGGCAGTTTGTACCAGTACCTAGTATCATGCCAGTCCATATACCGTACGCTACCAAGCGCCATCAACTTAGAAGTTCAAGCTTGGGTGGGTGCGCTCTGCAGGTGTCGTTCGTGGCGACCAGCGACATTCGCACTGTGGACGACGCGTCACGGGCCGTCATCGCCATTAGCTCGGCAAAGATCGACAACGTTCCACGAACGCCGCCGGCGCGAGCCCGCGTTGAAGTGGCTCCCGTCACCTTGCTGCTCGACCAAGGCAAGCGTCTCCTCTCGTAGCTGCGAAAAGACACACGGCCGACGCCGCAATGTCGTATGCACGGGACCCTCATGGTGTCATAACGAGGCTGTCGGAGTGGCTCATCCCCACCGTGCTTGTGCCAAGTACTATCTGTCGATCCGGTAAGCACTGCAAAGCCAACCGCGTCTTGAGATCGCGCTACATGCCGACGCCGCCTGGAGGCGTAACGAGTGTGACGCCAGCGACGCTGTGTGGACCAACCAATCAACCACCGTCGAGTGCGCGTGCGGATGATGGAGCGCCGACGACAAGAGTAAATGGATAGATGCGAGATAGGGCCAGATCGATCGCGCTCGTGGCACCTGCATCTCTCGTAGCGCCTTCCCAATCTTAGCCCTTGGCAGCCTTGCTTGGTGTCTCGTGCATAGCTTTCTCAGCTTGCTACGCTGGCTGTTCCTGCGCGGATGAGCATTGCAGGTGGACAGGCCGTCGAACGCTTTCGATCCCACTGACCACATGGAAGATCGGGTTGTCCGGATACACACATTGCCCTTTTGTATGGTCGTCCGGATAACGGCGGCGTCGCCAGCGTGGCACGCAGCGCTTAATTGCGTCGGGTTTATGTTGTCTTGGTGTTTGTATGGAGAGACACGAAACCATAAAAAGCGCAGCATTTCCGAGTCGACGCCCGCCGTGGGAGCAAGAGAAGGAGGTGCGAGCTGGTCGAATCGACTACGGGACCAATAAGTTCTCAGTTGTCTAGGCCGGCGAGACGCCCCGCTCCACAACGACTCCCTCTGTCCCCAAACCTGCCACCTCTGTCTTTGACGTCTTTCGGCGAGGCAGCCGTGACCACATGAAGACCGTCGTGCTCGCAAGTGAGAACCCAGCCAAGCCGCTCAGCGGGAAGCGTGAGAACCACCTCCGCGCACTGAAAGAGACGCTACGCAGCCGCGCCGTCCGCCTCTTTGACGAGTCGCGCGAACGCAAGACGTCGTCGGCGTCGTCGAGCTCGAGCTTCTCGCTCGTGTCGTCGCCCGCGGGGAATGTCGCGCTCGCCGTCAAGGTCTTTTCGCCGCGCGCCAAGCTTCGGTCGTTTGATGTCGACGACGACAGCGACGACGACCAAGAATTGCGCGAGCCAAATGCGTTGGTGCGCCTGCGGGACGTACACATGGACCCGCGCCGCCTCCTCTCGGGTCGCCACGGCAGCGCGATCGTCCGGGCCGTCATCCGCGCCAACATGATCGACTGTCTCTCGTGCAAGTGGGCGCCGTCGTACTTTAGCTACGTGGCGTACGGCGTGCAGCGCAAGCAGCTCACAGGTACATCCTCGTCGTCGGCCTCGCGTCAAGTTGTGTGATTAGCGCTCGAAGCCCACTCGTTGCGGTGGCTCATTTGTCAATACATTATTCGCGAAGCCAAGCAGCGTTCGGACGCCCAAGCCGTACTGCGCGACCAGCTCGGGCGGAAGCTGACCGAGTTTCGCATCGCTGTCCAGTGCGTCTCGGGCCTCAACGTAGTCAAGTACGGCCGGAAAGGGTCGCCGCACGCCACGCAGCTCATTGTTGAGAACGCTGACACGATCCGGTGGACGCCCAAGCTCGGCATGCAGCTCCAGAACGTGCTGCACCCGCTCACAAAGAAGAAGGAGAAGAGCATTTCGCTCTCGACAGTCATTGCCGTGCAGACTGGCTTTGCGTCCGAGGTGCTCCGCAAAGCTGCTGCCAAGGCCGACAAGAAGGCAACGCCGTTGGACCCGCGCTGCTGCCTCTCGCTCATTACGCCGACACGGTCGCTCGACCTGGTTGTGCGCAACCCGCTCGAGTGCGACTGGTACAAGAATGGACGATACGATCGTAGGTAGCTCATATCGTCTAGGCTGCGGCGGAGCTTTGATCTCATGGTCGCCCAAGCTTACGAGAATGAAAAGAAGGCGGCGGCGCACGTCGAGACGCTCATCATGAAGAAGCTCGGCTCGTTGGTCGTGGCCAAGTACGGCCGCAAGGGCAAGCCGCACAAGACACAGCTGAGCCTCGACAAGTACGGCGAGGTGACGTGGAAGGGCAAGAGCGGCGGCTCAATCCTCCTCCAAGAGGTATGCTTCTTGTCGACCACAAGATATGCACCAATGGGCACTAGGTCAAGGAGCTCCGGCTCGGGCATGGCACCCCGGTCTTTCTGCGGTTGGCGCCAAAGTCGAATGCCAAGCACTGCGTCTCGCTCGTTACGGCGGCGCGGACGCTCGACCTCGAAATGAGTTGTGAGAGCGAACGCGACTACGTCGTCCTCGCCTTCCGGTACACTTGGGTGGACATGGCCGTGGAGCTAATATTGTCTTGTGCAGCTATTTATTAAACAAGATGAAGGACCGCGCACGCGAAGCGAAGCGCATGAAGGCCGAGCGCGGCGTGCGAATGCTCCAAGAGGCGTACCAGTACCACGCAAGACGCATGGGCCAGCTCTCGCAGGCTGTGCCGCAAAACTACGACCTCGAACGGTACCCCGGGGCGTCGCCCGATACGAGCCCGATGGCCCTCGAACGCTACTCGGACCCGACCTACGACCGGTACCCCGGGCCACTCCACCCCACGTCGCCAGTCGTGGAGCGCGTGTCCGACCGCTACACGGGCCATTCCGGGTACGCGCTCGAGCGACCACCGCAGGCGCGGCTGCCACGCGCAAGCAATGGCTTTCCCGCGACCGTCTCCAAGCCGGTGCACTTGTAGTAATCGTTGTACAGAGCACGCTCTATTGTGTTGTCTGTGGCTATTGTTGTGGGTGGTGGTAGAGCGAGTAGACGCTCTGCGTCGTCTTGAGCTCTTCTTCGTACTTCATGCGCTCTTGGCTGCGGATCCACTCCATGCGCGTCGTGTTGATGGCGCGGAGACCCTACCCCTCTTATCAGTTGCGCATCGGTGTCGTTAGCTACCGTGTAGTGGAGGTCTTCCAGCACGTCGAGCTGGGCCATGCTGCAGGTTGCCAAGTACGCGTCTTGGCCCGGCACAAGACCCATTGGGTGCAGCGCGACCTGCTCGGCCATGGGCTCCTGCACATACAAGCGTGTCTGCAGCTCGTCGATCGTCGGGCGCGGAGTTGCGTCCTCCGGCGTCGTCGACGGCGTCGTCGCCAAGAGCCCGACGGACGCCGCTTGCGCCTGTGCGAACGCGTTGTGCTTCATCTCGGAGCGCATGAGAATGTGTCCGCAGCGCACACATCTACAGCGCCACACACCAAATGATGTAAAATCTCGATAATAAATAGCGTACGCAAACGTGGGCGCGGGGACGCAGAGGTGGCAGTAGAGCTGCGTGCAGGCCGTGCATTGCACGTTCTCCGAGACGAGATCGGCGCAAAAGCCGCACGCAAGCATGCCAAGTGCGTCCCGTACGTGAACCGGTAGTGGGTCGAGCCATGAGAGTTTGGGCTTGGTTACACCACGAGACACGGGCTGTCGACGGTACGACCGTGCCTCGGACGAACTAAAGCGTCCCCACTACATGCCGCGTGAGTACTTGGTCCAATAGATGAGGTGTTACCATGGGTCGAGGACGAAGAAACGGCGATGGCGTGTAGCTCGGCTGGAAGAGCTGGCTCACGGGCGACAGGGTGCTTACGTGATCACTCGTGGAGAAGGGCGTGGGGGCCGTCTCAGGCGACGACGGCGTCGCGTCGAGCGAGGGCAAGCGCATGAGAAAATCCGGTGTCCCATCGTCTTCCGACTCGCTCTCGACCATCGGTGGACTCTGGAGGAGCGTGCTATCACGTGCAGGTGGGAAGTCGTTGGTGGGGTCCTTGTGGCTGGCTGGCGCTGCCACCGGTGATTCTGGTGCGATGGTCTCGTGTCCGACAACTTCTGGTACGACGACTTCTGGTACGTCGGCTTCTGGCACGACTGCTTCCGAGACGACAGCTTCTAGAGCATCGGGCGCATCGATGGCGGTCGTTGGTGGTTCCAGCGTATGTGCCACGACAGCAGTCTTCATGGGAGTTGGCGCAACCTCTTTCATCGGACGTTTGGGGGTCGTTGGCTTGGCCTGCGCCTTGGTGGCCGTCGCGAGCTTTGGGGCCGTTGGTGACGCGTCGCCGTCCTTTTTCTTGTCGGTCTTGGCGCTTGGCGCAGGCTTGCGACTCACGGTCGTCCACGCCATCGCGTTCTCATCGTCCGTCTCGCACGGTTTCCTAGCATACCACTACGTGTGCATTGTGCAGTATGGAAGGAAGTACGTGGCAGGCGTCGGCGACGGTGCGGGAGTGTCCATCGTCGCATCTTCGTCGTCGTCCGAGTCCGGACCGTCGATCGCCAACGTCACTGCGCTCTTGGCTCGGGTCTTTTTCTGGGCAGCTTTTTTCGCCTTCTTTTTCTTTTTGTTGGCGCTCGCTTTCTTTGGGGTCGTCGTCGCTTGGCTGTCTTCCATCTCGAGCATTGTCATCATGCGGGCTTTGGCCTCCTCTTCAAGCACAAGCCAGCGCGACTGGAGGTACTCGACACAGCGCTCGCTGCCGTTGCACCCCGTGAGCTCGGCCTCCTATTAGAATCATCGCATGCATCTACACGGCATGCCATACCTCGAGCGGCGTTTGCCCAATCGCATTCCGAATCGTAATGTCGGCGCCGTGCGCCAAGAGCTTTTGGACGCACTGCAGGTAGCCGCAGGACGCGGCCAAGTGCATCGCGGTCGTCCCATCGCGGTCCTGGGCGTTGACCATCTCGGGGCACCTAGCGTGCCAGGTAGAAACACTCCTTACTGATCAGTTGAAGACGCACGCCTGGAGCAGCATGGCCACAATGTTCTTGCGGCACGCATCGATGCCCTCGGTCGCATCGTCGCCCAGCATCGTCGCGCACATGAGCGTCGTCGCATCAAAGTGGTTCTTCACGCGCGGATCAGCGCCATGGTCGAGCAAGATGCGGACGGCTTCGTCCCGGCCTTCGATGCAGGCCCACACCAGCGGCGTGTCTACCGTATCCATGCATCCTAGGACCATATTGGTACGAGAGTCTACCTGCGTTCACATTCCAAAAGTCAATCTGCTTGGTATGGTTGCACATCTCTTCCACGATGACCGGGTCGCCATTCTACATGTATGTGAGGGTCGAGGTCGGAAGGAGGGGCGACCTTGGCTGCAAAATGGAGCGCTGCGCTCTTGAGCTCAAACGTCCGCAGGTTGGCATCCGCGCCGAGCCGAAGCAGCTCCAGAACAACCTCGGAGTTGCCCTCCGCTGCATCATGGTTGAGATCCGAGACGTAGAGATGGAGGAGGGTTCTTGTTGTCTACCTGCGGCGATCATGAGCGCCGAGAAGCCGTCAACGTCGACCGAGTTGAGGAGCTCGCCGCTCGGGTCGGTCATGAGGAGGATGCGAAGCGTCTCGACGTTGCCTTCCGCTACTCATGTCATCATATTTGGTACCCATGGCATGCTTCTTCGTCGTCTACCTGCGCACTCGAAGAAGGACCGCGCGATGCCATCCGAGTCGATCTGCAGCTCGAGCTCAATGTTCATCTCGTCCAGCGTCATCTCCATGTGGGTCGTCGTGCTCAAGGTCACCTCGTCCGGCGCGTCGTCGTCCTGCGCGAGCGGGTCATGGACGCTGATCTCGACGCGACGCCGTGCCATCTCGGTCGGCAAAATGGCAGCGAGTCGCCAGTACGGATAATACTGCGTTATCCGGATACCACAGGCTTGGCGCCATTTTGAACCAGCACACCAATACCGCCTTGGTCATTGGTGTTGCAACTCACGAGCTTAATGTGGCTGCGGGCCTCGCTCCCTCAAGGAAGCCACAAGCCTCTATCTGCGTTACCCCTACGCCAGCCCCTACGCCTGCCACTCGCCTGCACCGCTTGATGAACTCTCGACGCCAAACAAGATCTTACTTTGCATCATTATTAACGTACATGGGAATCGAACCCAGCGACGCTGAAAGTGCTAGAATGCACTTAGCCACCGCAGCCGCCACAGCCACCACAGCCGCCGCCGCCGCCACAGCCCGTCGAGCAGCCGCCAGCGGCACAACCACCGACGCCGCAGCCACCCGACGCACAGCCACCGTCGCCCGCAAATGTGCCACAGCCGCCGTCCGCACCGTACGCAGCGCCCGAGATGCCGCAGCCGCCGCCGACGCCGTAGTAGCCAAAGCCACCACAGCCGCCCACGTACATGTAGGGCATGTAGTAGTACGGCAGTCCAGCGTCGTACATGAGGACCGTGTGGCGCGAGTACGGCTGGCGCACGCGACCGTCCATGACCGGCGTGCCAATCACCGTGACGTAGACGGGCAGCGGCGCGTCGGCCTCGGGCTTGGTCGCGTTGGCGTCATTGACGGCGACCGCATACGGCATGGC
>NW_008246104.1:261592-280099 GCF_000281045.1 Saprolegnia diclina VS20 | reverse complement strand
GCGGTCCTTGACCGTCATGAGGTGCATAAACTTGTCGTAGCGCGTGATCGACGCAGTGATCACATCGGGATGCGTCCAGTACTCGAAATGCGGGCACATTTTGTTGACAAAATCGAGTTGCCGGAACATGCCTTGGACCAAGTCGAGGTGGAAGCGCCCGAGAACGTTCTGACGGTACGCCTTGACCGCCGCTTGGATGGTTGACCGCATCGTCGCCACGCCCGCCGTGCTTGCCGCCGAGGCGCCAGCAGCAATGTTGTGCTGCAGCTGCACGACGAACGTCGCCCAAGTGCCGTTGCCAGGCACGTCGGGCACGGCCACGACGTACTCGACGGCGGCATTGCGCAGCGTGCAGTTGACTGTGAAAGACGGGTTGTTCTTCACAAAGGCGGCGAGGTTGAACGTCTCGTAGAGGACGCCACGGCCGCACGACGGACAGTTGATGGCTTGGCTCCGGATGTGCATGAGGTACACCGTGGGCAAGGGCAGCGCCGCGCCGCACGATACGTGAGGGCAGCGCGTGAGAGTGTCAACGAGCGGGGTTCCGGCCTTGAGGCCCTTGCTGTACATAACGGGATGCAGCAAATGCACAGTGTGCGCAAAGTTGCCCAAGACGCCGTTGCTGTAGTCGCGCTCGAGGCTCAAGAAGAGCTCGTAGAGACTGTCGACATCCGGGAGGCCGGCGACGACGTCGTACACCTCCTTCATGTCGAGCATGTGCTGCGTGACTTGTTGGATCGAGACGTTGGAGGGCTTGACGCTGAGCTTGCCTTCGAGCGTCTTCTTCTCGTTTATGGCGACGGCGACCGAGAGAAATGAGTCCCACGTGTCCTTGGTCTCGACCGCCCACGTGTCTGAGACGACCGACTTTTCCAAGTGCGACAAAAAGTCTTCGCGGGCCGACGATGTGGGCGCGTTGAGCGTCAACTTGACCTTGCCGTGCTCGAGCAGCTGGAACGGGAAGAGGCGACTCGCATCAAGCGGCTCGAGCAGCCGCGTCGTGCAGTAGGTCGTGTTGCACGCAAACTTGAGCTTCTCGCCGTCCATGACCTCGAGGGTTTGGCCCGTGAGCACCACTTGGCGCGCCGCCCACTTGGTGACCATGAGGACACGCTCCTTGACCTCGAGGTCCACGACGTAGGAAGCTATCATGACAGACTCGGCGCGTGTAAGCGCCATGGGTGTCTCTTTGCCCATGCTGCAATTTGAAAACTGAAATGCCATAAGTAAGTGCAAACTCGCCAACCAATCCGAGACGAGCAGATATAACGATCCCGCCAATCAGCGCAGTTGAATCTTCGATTGACAACCCAAAGCATCCATGGATCATGGTGGTGCCACGGAGGAAGGTTTTAAATTTTGTGCACGTCGGATGGCCACAGCGAGCATTAAACTCCAGATAGCTCTCCAGATATGATGACCCAAAGAAGATTCTTCGTGCGGAATGTAGGTACGAAATGTGAAAATTCCTTCCCAATTCCAGCACCAATATTTCTGCGTCGTGGATGGGTTGGCCAAACGCCCTTACAAGACATGCTTCTTCGCGCCTTTTCGCGGACCCAGTGTTTCCAGGGGCCCTCATCAACTTGGACGTGGGCGTGTCGCGCTGTGTTATTTCCAGCCACTGCTAGGCTTCAACTCTACAAGTACTTGTAGAATGCTCTGCCTGTGCATCAAGATCATCTAAGCACTAATGTGTGGTTGCATTGCCAGCTCTTGAGCCCATTTCAGATTTGTCATGTTCGCCGACGGGAAGATCGAAGCTTCGGCGACGCCTGCATGTGGATTGGCTGAAATCTTTTGTTTTTTAGCCAATTGCAAGCGGCGATTTTGGCTGCAATAGATTTTTGCTGCAACCCCACATTCTTTACGAAAGCAAAGCGTCGACGATGGACCGCTTGCAGCGCTTGTTCGGCAACCTCCCTGGCATGCAGGGCCATGGCATGGGCGGCGCCAACGATGGACCCGCGGTCGACACGGCCGAGAAGGTCCATATCTCGTCTCTGGCGCTCCTCAAGATGCTCAAGCATGGCCGCGCCGGCGTGCCCATGGAGGTCATGGGCCTCATGCTCGGGGAGTTCGTTGACGACTACACGGTCGTGTGCTTGGACGTGTTTGCGATGCCGCAGAGTGGCACGGGCGTGAGCGTCGAGGCTGTGGACCCGGTCTTCCAGACCAAGATGCTCGACATGCTCAAGCAGACGGGCCGCGCCGAGATGGTCGTCGGCTGGTACCACAGTCACCCCGGCTTCGGCTGCTGGCTCTCGGGCGTCGACATCAACACGCAGCAGTCGTTCGAGGCACTGAACGCGCGCGCCGTGAGTATCGTCATTGACCCGATTCAGAGTGTGAAGGGCAAGGTCGTCATTGACGCGTTCCGCTTGATCAACCCGCAGCTCATGATGCTCGGCCAAGAGCCGCGCCAGACGACGTCCAACATTGGCCACCTCAACAAGCCCAGCATCCAAGCGCTCATCCATGGCCTCAACCGCCACTACTACTCGATTGCGATCGACTACCGCAAGAACGAGCTCGAGGAGCAAATGCTCATGAACCTGCACAAGAACACATGGAGCGACGGCCTTGTCTTGACGCCGTTCGAAGCGCACTCGGCCAAGAACGAAGAGATGGTCGAGCGCATGCTCAAGCTCACCAAGCAGTACAACGAGCGCGTCCAGGAGGAAGACGAAAAGACTGCTGACGAACTCGTCGTGCTCAACGTCGGCAAGGTCGACCCGAAGAAGCACCTCGAGTCGGACGTCTACGACCTCATGGCGCTCAACACGGTACAGTGCCTTGGCGCGATGCTCGACACGATCGTTTTTTAAATCTGCTCGTGTTGAAGCGCGTGAAATGTACTTTCTTCTCGCACGACGCAGTGTCTCTTGTACTTGCCTCGAGCAGCTACCTGGCAGGCGACATGAGCTTATCGATGGCCTCCTTCTCGGTCGACGTACGCTGCACGAAGCCAGTACCGCGGGTATTGGCGCTGTACGTTGTTGACAAGGACGCTGACCTAGAATCCGTCGTTGCATGAGCTCCGTGTGCATGCTTGCAAGGGATGCACCGCCACGAGTACGCAGCTGCCAATCAAGATGGGCGAGACGACGTAGAAGAAACCGAGGTTGCGCACCGCCGGCGGCGAGATGACGGCGAGGAGGGCCGTCGCGCCGCCAGGCGGGTGCATCGTGTCGGTGAGCTGCATGGCGACCAAGGAAAGCGACACGGCGAGCGCGCAGGCGAGCCACATGTAGTCGCCGCTCAGGTTCGCCTTGGCGATACTCACGCCGATCGTGGCCGAGAGCACGTGCCCGCCAATGATACTCTACACTTGACCGTGAGAAGCTGCTACGAAGGAGATGCAGTCTCCTCTACCCGAGGCTGGGCGAATGGCGCGTCGACGCCGCCAAAGACGAGGACGGCGGTCGCACCAAACGACCCAACCAAGCTCGTGGCCTACACGTTGTGATCCTTTGAGCTTCAGTGCCAAGCGTACCTTGATGTCGCTCGGGTAGAGGTATAGACGCGTGTTGTACTGCAGCAGACTGAGAAGCGAAATGCCGAGGAAGCAGCTCACAAAAGACCAGAGTAGGATCCGGCGCTTTGCTTGCCCGAGCGTCGCGTCTTGGGCCCGCGCGGCCATGATCTTTCGGTCGCAGAGAAGCATGTCCAAGGCAGGGTTGACCTCCTTGAGCCGCGCAAGGTCGTCGATACCTCGCATCTTGGCGACGTACTGCTTGCCACTCCGCCACAGCATGCTCCTCGCGTGTTGCCGTAACGAAGAAACGGCTTGTAGATCCCTCGGCGGACGGAGTCGACGGCGACGTGCCTTCGTTGTCGCTTTGCAAAATCGTCAATCGTCCATCGGGGGCTATGAACATGCTGCGTCTGTCTGCTGCCACCGCCACGGACATCCTCGCTGCGGCTGGGATCCGGCATGACGTGGCACGCTACGGATGCGTCTAAAAATACCTGGCCTTGCGGTTCAAGGCTTGAAATAGCTGCAACGCCACTTTGGTTCGTGCCGCCAGCAAGAGAGAGGAGCGAAGGATGCAGCGGGAAGAGTGCATCTACAACCTCATTCCCAAGGTGGTCGTCGTGCCCGAGAAGCCCAAGCGATACCACTCGACGCACGACCCGCAGACGCAGCCAACGGCGTCGACGTTTGGCCTCCACGGCAAGACCAAGCTCCTCGGGTCCAACCTTGGGCCTGAGAAGCCCAAGAGCCCGCCGGAGCAAGCCAAGACGTTTGGGAAGCTCCACGAGCAGCCCAACCCAAAGGACTTTATCAAGAAACAGTCCAAGTGCAAAATGCCAGAGTCCAAGCGTACACAAAATATGTCATGTCGATGGTCAAAATGCCATTTTTGTATGTAGCTACCCGATTCAACTATACTGGTCTCAAGAAGGCGGCCGTTGTCAAGGCCGACGAGAAGCCCGTCATGGGTCTCAAGACGTCCAAGAACTTTATCACGGCCAACGCGGTCGAGGCCATTCTTGACGTGCCTGGCAACCGCGCCCGCGCCAAGAAGGAGCCGCCTGTCTACCGCCACAAGCCCGACTTTGGCAAGGTACAACCTCGCTATCATATGAACTTGACGAGTCACGCGAGACGTAGGTGCCCGAGTACCTCGGCGAGGTCAAGCAAGAGATTGAGCAAGAGAACGAAATGATCGAAGAGTTTGTGCGTCAAAACAAAAATATTCTCGCCGACCAAGAGCCCAAGGTCGAGCCCATGGACGACGACGAGCGCGCCAAGCTCATCGCAGCGCTCAAGGCCAAGTGGGACCACGTCAACCAGAAATATCAAAAGCTGTGCCACAACGTGTCGTTCGACACGCAGGGCAAAGTGCGGCGAAAGGAAACGTACGAGAAGGAGCTCACGCAGCTCGAGAAGGACATTGAGCTGCTCTCCAAAGGCGGCGTCGCAATTGCCCGCGACTACTAGCGTCAAAAATATCATACCTTTTCCCGTGTACACTATTGTCCTTCAGCCGCATACTATCTCCCATCTATTACATTTGTAGAGTACCAGCATCTATCAGTCTCTTCCGATGTCGACAAGCAGTGGTGGAGCGCAGAGCAAGTAGAAGAATCGGCGACCAGCCGAGCGATACGGTGTGGCTGCGTGCATTTGATGCTCCCATATCAGGTTCCAGTAGTACGCCCACAACGTCTGGCTCAACGCGTCTTACTAGGATATCGGAGTGGCCTGTTGTTGATCAAACTGTCCAGTCCAAGTCCAATTTGATGGGGGAGAGATAAGCTTAGCGTTAGAGGGTTAGGTGCTAATGAGCCAGTAGCGCGGGAATTGGCGCTCAATGTTGTTGAAAATGACGCTGACCTACACACAGCGTGAGATTATAGTTGGAAGGACAGATGGCGATCGGCATATACCCCGACAAGAATGCAGCTGCCGACAAAGACGGGAAACACGGCGTAAAAGAAGCCGAGGTTCTGAATGTCTTGGCCCGACGTGACAGCGATGAGCGCGGTGGCGCCGCCGGGCGGGTGCACCGTGTCGGTGAGCTGCATGGCGACCATCGAGAGCGACACGGAGAGCGCGCAGGCGACCCACATGTACTCGTCAATGTTGGTCGCCGTGTAGAGCACCTTGGCGATCGCGACGCCAATAAACGCCGAGAGCGTATTGCCCAAAATTGCATTCTACAGTGTCCACTCAGATCGGCAATACGACAATATAATTGTCTTGTACCCGGGGCTGCGCGAGCGGCGCTTCAACGGCGCCAAAGACGAGGATGGACATGGCGCCAAACGACCCGATGAGCGTCGTGACCTTTTGGTCGGACGGGTAGAGGTAGATGCTCGCGCTGTACTGCATCGCCGCGAGGATCGCGATCCCGACAAAGCTGCTCAGAAACGACCACCACAGCACGCGTGCCTTCTTGGACGCCAGGTCCGGCACCTTGGCCAACGCCGGCAGCGTCTTGCGGTCGCAGACAAAGAACTCGAGGGACGGGTTGACCTCCTTGAGCGCGGGCAGGTCGTCGCGCCCGCGTATCTTGGCCACGTACCCGCGCAGCCAGCGCATGGCGCCGGACGCGGGCTCGTCATGGTTGTTGTCGTCGTCGTCGACCGCCTGCAGGTGCATGGAAGGACAGTTCATGTCGACGAAACGGTCCGATGTGGGTGTCTCGAGGAGCACATGATGCGGCGGCGCCAAGTGCTTGTCGACGCTCGGGGCGATCTCGGCCATGGAATTTGGATTTTGCGGAATGGTCCACGGTCCATTTCCATCATTACGCGAGCTTGGGATTGCGAGGCCAATCGCAAGTGCATATACAAACAGCTGGCATGCGACGCTGCGCCACCGAGCTGCTGGAAGGGCCGCGAAGCTCCGCTCAGCGCCGCCCTGGAAAAAACATTGTTTCGAGCTGCCGACGATGGAGCCTACCTAGCACGAGGCTTTGGCACGCCGCAGTGACGGGCAGTACGTCTTGCAAAACGAGAAGAATCACATGGTGCTAGCAGCGTCATTGCACCAAGTCCTGCGCTCACGCGAGTATCGTGCTTGGACTGGTTGGACGCCAGAAGATTACTACGTACAATGTCGGTGGGCTTGAGATGCAGCGGCCTGTGCAGGGTCATTCGGACGGTCGTTCGCACGGAGCTGGTTTTTGCAGTGTCGCCAAATGACAAGCTGCACGTCGTTTCATGCTGAACGGTGCGTGTTACGTTATCAATGGTGATCAATCTCGCTAGATTTTGGGGTGCTGCAACACGAGCAACTCAATGCGAGAGAAGGGACTTCAGAAGATCTGCAAGGTCCAGGTGTCACTGGGTACCTTGGCGTTGAGCTCCTTGTTGTGCCAGTCAACCAAGGGCAAGAGATTTCTATCGTCGTCTCCTCCATCGAATTGCGAGCTGATCCAAAGCTACGCTAGAGGTCAGCGCGAATCCGAAGGCGAAGGGAGTTGTCGCTGCCTTGAACGTCGCTCGTGCTTGCTTCTGCGCTCTGCACTGCTACAACCAAGGTATGATTCCCTTCGGTACTACAATCGACGATGTCCTTGCCGTCTTCAGGATATACCAGCGCTGTGCAAGTAAGACTGCTAGTAGTAGATGATGCTACGGGAGCGATACCGCGTCTGATAAAGTCGTGGCGAGTGGCCGCACCGTAACCTGGATGGCCAAGTTGCACACTGCACTTGTGTGCGCTTGACCGCTACCAGGGGTCGCCATGCTTCCACGAGGACACTAGATAGGCGAATCATGTATCCCAGTACGGTTCCTCGCAAGCAGCGAGTTTGAGGTGCTGTCGCCACCACCACCATCCATGGCAGGCCAACGGCAGCATGGCGGGACGGGGCGGCTCTGCCTGGCGGCGCCACGTGATTGGCTGTTGTTGTGGCCGACCATCATTCATGCGCGAATTGCCTTGAGCAGTACGTCCGGAAGGTATCCGGATGAGGATGAATTTGAACCGTGGGCTCCAATTCAAAGGAAGAGAGTGCGTGAGCATGTCGTCCCCTGCTACCGAAGTCCCGCCGCCTGCCGACGCGCCCGTTCCGGCCGCCGACGCCGCCACGCCGCCGGCCGCCCCCGCGGAGGCCGAGTCCGACGCCTTCAACACTGGTACGCTCCATGCATCCTGATGGGCGAACCTCCTATGGACGCATTGCCACAGACGACATTGCCAACACGCTCGAGCACATCATGGCCATGGGCCAGGGCCTCGACGACCAAGAGTACACGGACGAGCTGCATGTATGCGCCACCACCATTGCCTCGAGCCGCTTGATGCGACGTGTACGCTAGGTGCTGCAAAACGACCCGAACACCAACTTGTACTCAGCCGTGACGTTCGAAGAGCTCAACCTGTACCTCGATATGCGCCTACAACCATGCTCATACACACCTTGTAGCCCCGAGAACTTGCTCAAGGGCGTGTACGCGATGAAGTTTACCAAGCCCTCGAAGATCCAGTCGGTCGCGCTGCCCATGATCCTCTCCAAGTCTGTGCTCCGCGATGACCATCATGTTCTTATGCGTCTTTGTAGCCCGCCCGAGAACCTCATTGGCCAAGCGCAGAGCGGCAGTGGCAAGACGGCAACGTTTGTCCTTGGCATGCTCTACCGCGCGTCGATCGATGCGAACCAGAAGAAGCCGCAGTCGCTCTGCCTCGCGCCGACGCGCGAGCTCGCCCGTCAGATCATGGCCGTCGCGACCATCATGGGCAAGTTTTGCGACATTGAAACCTTCCTCGCCGTGCCAGGCAACGAGCTCGAGAAGGGCCAGTCGGTCACGGCCCAGATCGTCATTGGCACGCCCGGGCGGATCGAGAGCCTCATCAAGCGTCGCCAGCTCGACCTCAAGGACCTCAAGATCTTTGTGTTGGACGAAGCCGACGTGATGATCGACGAGTCGGGCATGCGCGACCGGTCGCTCGCGATCAAAAAGTAGATCTTATTGCGGCACCAACTCGAGTCTTATCGTCTTGTAGGCAGATCCGCAACCCCAACTGCCAAATGCTCTTGTTCTCGGCCACGTACGCGGATGACGTGCGCGAGTTTGCCGAGAAGCTCGTGCCCAACCACAACATCATCACGGTCAAGAAGGAAAAGCTGTCGCTCGACGGCATCAAGCAGTTTTGGATCGACTGCAAGTCGCAAGCCCACAAGTACGACGTGCTCTCGGACCTCTTTGGCCTCCTCAACGTCGGCAAGAGCGTCATTTTCGTGCAGTCGCGCGAAACCGCCAAGAAGCTCACGGCCAGCATGCGCGAGAAGGGCCACTCGTGCGGGATCCTCCACGGCGCCGACATGGCCCTGGAGGTCCGCGATAAAGTCCTCGACGAGTTCCGCCTTGGCACGACCAAGGTGCTCATCACGACCAACGTGCTTGCACGCGGCATTGATGTGCTCGGTGTCTCGCTCGTTGTCAACTTTGACATTCCCGTCAACCGCGAGAACCAGCCGGTACGCAGTCTTGATACCGGCTTATAGATATCTGAGCGGCGATCGTATGCATTAGGACCCGGAGACGTACCTCCATCGCATCGGCCGTACCGGTCGCTTTGGCCGGAAGGGCGCCGCCATCAACTTTGTGCACGACAACAAGTCGAAGCGCGACTTGGCCGAGATTGAAAACTACTACGAGAAGGAGATCGTCATGGCGCCGGCCGACGACCTCGAAGCGCTCGAGAAGCTGCTTTCGTGGACGTAAATTCGTACAAGATAGTACAACACGGAGCTTTTGGGCTCTTTTGATTGTCAAAATATCGGAATCGCGACCGAGCGAAAGAGCCACAGAGTGGTTTCAACCGTGTAAGGCGAGCGTCTGAAAATGATGCGGGATGTAGCCCACAGTGGAGCTCCACGATAATGGCCTTCGGTATCGTCGAGGCCAGCCGTGCTACGAGGCCTGTGGGTGCGCGTCTACTGGTCGACTTCGACTGAACATGCTGAACGGCCGACTGGACCGACCGAGGATGAGGCCAGAATTGCGTCCTTTGGTGGAAGTTTACATGTTTATCGAGGTGGGAAATGCTGGTATGTCGGGCGTATGGTGTGGCCGATCCTACGAGCCTGTGTGCTGCACACTGTCTGACGACCGCGTCTTCCGTCCCGAGGTGGCCACCCGCGCTGCGCTCTTGATCCAGCTGCAACGTCCCACTTGCTGCTCAATAGCCTAGCCTCTTCCACACGATGGACGCCCTGCGCCACGACGCCTGGCTTCGCGACCATCTCGTCCCGGCTTGCCATACGCATCACCTTTAACACGGCAAAGCCTCGCCGCGGCTCCCGTCTAGCTCAAGTCGAAAGTCCAACCAAGCCCGTTCAGTGGGATCATATCTCCATCGCCTCCCTTCAACAACCAGCCTGTCCAGTCGTCACTGCGTTGTTCTGTCTCGTGGTTGACACATATTTGTTGCAGAGTTCCGACGCCAATGATAGCGAAGGGGATGCGAGCGTTCGTCACAACCGGCTCTGTCTGCAGCACCACCGACTTGGACTTTGGTGCGGATCCTGCACGCAGATAGCAATATGTACGTAGCTGTCCATTCTACATGAAGCTCATTATTCTTGGCGGGTCGGAGGTGCTCGGCGGTGTGCGCTCCACGCCGCCTCAACGCTCTCTCGATACCATCGATCCGCAGTAGCTTGTTTCGAGCGACAACAACGAGCTGGGATGATACCCGAATGATGGCTGCAGAGGCGCCGGAGAAACCGAGAGCGATATGCACGTCGTACGCGCCACCGGAGAGAGTTCGCCATCTGGCACTACGTGTACAAACGATCTGCGGACGCTTGGACGCTGCTGCGCGATGGCCGTAGCTCGCACTCGACAGAGTCGGTAGACCATCAACTCTGCGTCCTAGTCGCCGACCTCGACTTTGGTTTGATGAGCTCGCGTAGCTGCAATTCGTGCGTGGTGATCGACCGACTCTGTAGTCGTTGCTCCACCCATGACGCTCCAACAGCTGGCCGTGCGACACAGTGTAGCCGACAAATCGTGTGCGACCGGCCTCTTATACCACTCCCACTGAGACCAAGCGAGCTGCCTCGAGGTCATCATTTTCACATTGGACTTACGATGCGCATGCTCGCAACGTACTTTGCGCTGCTGGCGACGACGGTCGCCGTCGTCTCGGCTGCCACGTCGACGTGTTCGGCGATTATTGAAAACACGGATCTGCCCGGGAATGACCTCAGCACGACGGCTCGCCCGACCGCCGACGGTTGCTGCGCCGACTGTGTCGCCACGCAAGGCTGCAAGGCCTACGTGTGGGTCGCTCGTAACGGCGGCGTCTGCCTCCTCAAGAGCGGCGCTAGCTTTAGCTCCCCGTACACCGGCGCCCGCGCGTCGATTCTGACGCCGCCGCTCACAGGCTCGTGCCCCGTGACGGAAGCCAACACGGACTATCCTGGCAACGACCTCGGCCGGACTCAGCGCGCATCGATTGGCCTCTGCTGCAACGACTGCGAGGCGACACCGGGCTGCGCACGCTTTGTCTACTTTGGCGGCGACTGCATCCTCAAGTCGGGTGGCGGCGCCAAGGGCACGTACCCCGGCGCGATCGCGTCGAGCTTTGTGCCGGCCAATTCGACGGCGGCTCCGACGCCCGCACCGACGCCGGCACCGGCGCCGGGGCCAACGGCGCCGCCGGGCACATGCGCACCGATCCTGGACAACACCGATTACCCGGGGTTTGACATTTCGCAGACGACGCAGGCGACGGCCGAAGCCTGCTGCGACGACTGCTACGCCAACCTCAACTGCAAGGCGTTTGTGTGGAACCCGGCAGGCTACTGCATCCTCAAGAGCGGCAAGGGCGCGGTCTCTTCGTACCCGGGTGCCCGGGCGTCGACGATCCCGTCGCGGATCCCGCCGCCACCGACGATGGTCGGCTGCAACCCGATCGCCAACAACATGGACATTGAAGGCAACGACCTCACGTCGACGTTCCAGTCGGCGGCGGAAAGCTGCTGCGCCGACTGCACTGGCACGCCCGGCTGCCGTGCGTTTGTCTTCGACTCGGCGGGCGGCGTCTGCTACCTCAAGACGGCAGGCGGTACCTTGGTGCCGACGACGGGCATGCAGGCGTCTGTGCTGCCGGTGGCCAACCCCGCGACGTGCGATGCGCTCCCAAAGGACATTGATTACCCGGGCAACGACGTCGCTCAGACGTACCGCACCCAGTGGAGCGACTGCTGCCAAGACTGCGCCGACAACACCGACTGCACCGTGTACGTCTGGAGCACTGACGACGGCGGCACCTGCTACCTCAAGAACGCCAAGAGCCCGACCGTGTCGGCGCCCGGGTCCTTCGCCGGCGCGATTGTCCGCAAGGTCAAGCCGCCGCCGGTGACACCGCCGTCGGCAGCGTCCAAGGTCGTTGCCGGTGCCTACGGCGCGTACCCGTCGCCGACGACAGCGTTCGCGTACGTCCCCAACTCGCAATGGGTGCCGTTGACAGAAGAGGGCTCGGTCGGTGGCGTCGATATTTTTCAGAAGTTCCCGCTGCCGACCCCCGAAGAGATGGAGGCGATGCACGTGGCGACGCCCCAGCCGCTGCTCGAAGCGACGACCAACACGTACTACTTCCCGCTCGTGCAGTCGATGGGCGAGTGCGCCGTCATGTCGAGCAGCACGGGCTACAACTTCTTCACGTACGTGACGTCCACCCAGATCTGCGTCGTCCACAACTTCATGTCGGCCACGGTCTCGTACGCACTGCATCCGTCGCAGCCCGCCAAGGTGCTCACGCAGGTCCCTTCCTCAGACTTTGTCCTTGGCACCAACACGTCAACGGCGTCCCTCGCAGCGTGCCAAGCGGCGTGCGGCAACCTCGCCACGTGTGCGACGGTGACCTTTGCGGGGACCACGTGTACCTACTTCGGCCCCGCATCGTCCAAGGTCGGTGTCATCGCGGGCTGGGTCCATGACCCAATCAAGTGGAATGAAGTGCCTGGCTCGATGCAGTATGTCACCATGACGCAGCGGACCGTGCCGCTGACGGGTGCGACAACTGCGGCTTCCAGCACCTCCAAGACGGTCGCCGCGTGCGCGTCTGCAGCCCTCAGCAAAAAGGTGTCGCTCTTCACGTTTGATACGAGCGCGAGCGCGTGCTTGCTCGTGACGCTGCCAAAAGCATCGGCCACAACGACCTTGTATCTGTACAACTACCCGACGTCACCGCTTGTTCTTGCGGGCCAAGCGCTGCCGGCCGGTGCGACGACGACAGTCGCGGCGACCTCTGGCACCGAGTGCCAAAAGCTCTGCGTGCCGTCGAGCTCGGGCTGCATCGGTGCGGCGTTCGACACGGCGAGCAAGAGCTGCGTCCTCTACCTGGCCACGTACGCAGCCTCGACGACGGTCGGGTGGGTCGTGCCCACGACGCTACCTACGGCGGTGGCGGCGCCGACGTCTGTGGACCTTTATATCAATGCGCACCAGGACGACCACGAACTCTTCATGTCGGCCAAGCTCTACGACAGCTTCCGCAACCCGAGCGCCAAGATCGTCATGATCTACACCTCGGCGGGCGACGCCGGAGCGACCAACGGCTGGTGGCAGGCGCGCGAGCTCGGCACGTTGGCGTCGGCGCAGACGTTCGTCAAGCTCTTTGGCCTGTACTCGCCTGTCCGGACCTCGACGACCGTCACGGTCAACGGCCACGTCATCACCAAGGTTGTCATGGGCAACGCGATCCACTACTTTTTGCGGCTTCCCGAGGGCGGTATGACCTCGCTGCCGACCAAGAAGACGTCGCCCGTCGACAAGTCGAGTGAGTCGTATGCCAACGTCGCCGCGCTCCGAACGACGGTCATGGCGATCGTCAAGCTCGAAGCCAAGGGTTTCAGCAACGTCGTGGTCAATTCGCAGCAGTTTGCCGACGTCGACCACGTGCTCCACGCGATGACCGGGCAGCTCGTCAGTGACGGGCTAACGGCCGACGCGACGCTCAACAAGTGCGTGACGCGCAACTTCTTCTGGGGCTACCAGCACTGGCTCGACTCGATCAACATGGTCGACCCGAGCTTGACCGAGCAGCGCAACATTTGGTGGGCACTCCATAGCGCGATCGTCAAGCAGTACCCCGGCAGCTCGCCGTGGTACGACCACGTCCAAGCGCTCGGTCGGCAGTACCTCGCGTCGACCGTTGCGGGCACTGGCACGTGCTAATCAACAGTATGCACGTCGTAATTCATACTCTAATTGACAATGTGTGCGTTTTATCTTAAAGTTAGGAATGAAGGCATGAGCCAGCTCATATTCCTCATCGAGTGCAGACGGCAGTTGGGTCGAGTGCCAGTACCGGTAGAGCACCAGTACCGAGCGATGGAACGTGTCGGTGACAGGGTGCAAAGTCACCTTCCGACGCCCCCCTTGTGTGTCTTTGTCCCCACCAACCCAGGTAAACACTTGGGGTGGACACGACCGGCATGACCTCGTTGTTGGCGAGTCTGCGCGAGAGGTACGTACAGAACGACTGCTTCAACGCCGGAAATTCGGCCGCAGGCGTGGGACGCAGCTGAATTTGCTTGTGGGAACAGCATGCGTTGGACACGATTGTCCAGAGGGTCATTCGTCCCTATCACGCCTCCTCATGGCTGCAGTGGACTTTGGGGTTGGACACCAGTCTTTTCGAGTGTGACGTCGTGTCCACATGTGACGAGGCCACTCGTCGATCTGATTTGTGATCCTGCTGCGAAGAACAACCCACTGCTTCATGGCTGGCTTCGTAGAGATGCTCACGCTGCTATAGTGCGTTGCTATGATGGTACCCAACACCACAGACGCGGTGTGGAAGAGTGGCTGCCATGGCCGGGGCGACTGTGTTTTTGTTTCAAGGCGTGTGCGATTGTTGCGGATGGGCAGCCCCTCGACATCAGACGGCGCCGCCATATGTTTTGCAGTGACACTCGTTCGTGGTTCCTTGGTCGAATCCAAGATCGAGGTCTGTTCATTTTACGATTGAACACGCCATGGGCAAGAACGACCCGACTCCCGCTGCAGCGCCGCTGGCCGTGCCCGTGCCGACCAAGGCACTGGACGGCGCGGCCGCACCGCCAACGGCATTGTCTGCCGACGATCTCTCGTACGTTGTCGACATGGAGGTCAAGGAGTCCAAGCTTTTCCTCGCGACGTGGACCACGCGGCAGATTGCGCTGACGACCCAAACGCTCGAGATTCTCGACGGCAACAAGCTCAAGTTTGCTTGCAACACGACCAACTGCACGACGCGCGTGCTGCCCGCCATCGATGCCAAGCGGGCGTTTCCGTTCGAGCTCCTCGAGCACGGCAAGACCAAAGCTCTCTTCAACGCACAAACGGCCACCGCGCGCGACGAGCTCTTGCGGCGTATTGAAGCTGCAGCCGCCGGTGTCGCGTGGGAGTCGCCGACCAACCATTGGGACAACTTTTTGTCGGTGGCGCGCCGCATCAACGAGGCCAAGGCCAAATACACCAGCGTCCCCAAGAGCAATGTGAGCGTGGCGCTCGTTCAGCGCCATTTCCAAGAGATGGTGCACATCTACAACGTCGCGGGCAGCTTTGCCACTATTGACGAGCTCTACGCGTTCTTTCTCGACCAAGAGCGCGAGTACGTCAAGGGCGAAGCGCGCGCCGGCAACTTTGCGCAGACTGTGCACCAGCTGCACCCGATCTGCTACGCCGAGGGGAAGAAGCAGCGTTCGTTTTGCTCGGCGATTGGCGACATCATCACGCACTGTGCGCACCGCAACTGCCGCGCGCCACTCCCGTTGCGCATGTCGTTTGGCCTGCACATTTTGCAGCAGCCCGGTGTGTGCCCCGCCTGCAACCGCCCGCTCTACTACGAGACGTACAAGATCCTCGACTTTCTCGATGCGACACCGGCTGTCCTCACAAAGTACTCGACGATGACGGGGACAAGCACGATGGTGTTTACGCCGCCCGAGATTCCGGACGATGGCCGCTTCGAGACGTTCTTTGACCTCTTGATCGACATGCTCTTGCGCTGCGAAGACGGCACCATGTACGCGTCGCGCGTGCTGCGCTTGAGCGTCACCGACATGGCGCGCAAGACGCTCCAGCTTCCGATTGGCGCGTTCAATATCGACTTGGTCCAAGGCATGTTCCGGCAGCTCGACTTTGTCAACAAGATGGTGCCCCACACGGAGTATTGGATGCACCCCGAGGTCATTACCGCGTCGATTTTTCGCTACGAGCAGTTTCTGTCCCTCATGGGCAAGATCGAGACGGACGCTATCGGGCAAATGGTCACCATGCTCGTGCCCACGTCCGACATTGACCTCGTGTGGCACGCCCACCAGACCACCGGTCGCCCGTACCGCGACTACTCGCGCAGCGTCAACAAGAGCAAGATGATCATCGACCACGACGACACGATTCCTGGCGGCGATCTCGCGAAGGGATATGCCGATACGTTTGTGCTCTGGTCGCAGACGTTTGGCGAGGCGTACTCGAGCTTTCCGCCGAGCTACGAGGCATGGATCGCGTCGTCGTCGCCCGACCCGATCACGCGCCACGTGCTGCGGAAGAAGTGGGCCAAGCACGGCAACGTGCCCTCCAAGAACAACCGGTTCTACGGCGTCAACGAAACCTGCGTCGTCGAGGCGCTCCCGTACGCCACGGCGGTGGCCGAGGCCAACGCAGTCAAGCCCGAGAATGTGCTCGAAGCGGTCCCGATTTACATCACGGTCATTGGCACGCCCGTCATGGATGGGCGCGTCCGCATGCCGTACTCGGTGCAGTCGATGATGATGTTTGACGGCGGCCTCCCGTACTACTACATGCCCTTTATGTTTGTCGGTGGCTGCGGCGGCTACGGCTACTTTGGCATGCATGGCGGCTGTGGCGTCATCGGCAGTGGCTGCGCCGGTGTGACCGGCGGCTGTGGCACGTTTGCGGGCGCCGGTGGCTGTGCTGGCGGCGGCGGCGGCTGTGGCAGTGGTGGTGGCTGCGGCGGCGGCGGCGGTTGCGCCAGCGGCTAAGATCCAAGTGCCAATAATTGAGAGAATCGATCTAAGATCTAATGCACTACGTTTACGTTTGCGTCCGTGTCGGAGTGACGTGATGGCAACGCGATACTTCTTTTGGAATTTTTGAACATTTGCTCATCAAGTCCTAAGTGCTGCAGAAGTATGGAGTCTTGGCCAATCAAGTGCATCGTCACGCAATGGTAGCTCGCAGTTGTCACTTCTTGGCTCCCCATTGCACGTGCGTCTTTGGTGCTGAGAACCTCAAGCGCACCTGAGAACCTCAAGCGCACACATCGCCAGCGTTTAAAAATTGGGTGTATCCTCCAGCTGCAATTACCGATCGCGTGCCGTCGGGTCTTTGTACGATGGGATCGTCTCCTACACAAGTCGACGATGGTGCATTTGGTTCCTGTGTTTCGTGCGCCGATTCTCGAAACCTTCTAGAGTCGGTGGCTATCACGGGTTCAAAGGCGCCGAAAAGCGGTGGCTGCCAACTTCTTACGAACAACGCCGGCTGCTTGCGTCTCATTCGGTCGTTGATCAAAGCCACTTGTCGGGGCTGGGGAAATATTTGTCGATGCGTACGAACGTCACATGCAGACGTGCATTCCGGGCAAAGCTTCCAGGAGACCTGTACAGTGCTCGGAAGTGTTTTTCTTGGTCGTTTGCAGAGTCAACTTAGGCCGAGGAGCTGCCCGCTTGGCGCGTCGTGATCCTGCGGAGCCTTTGGTGATCTTACGGATGTCAATCGAAGATTGGAGCGCGTTGATTGGTGCGATCGTGTCATGTCTGCTTGACTGATTGGCTTGCCGTATTGCACTATTGCACTTGTGTCCAGCGCCACTTGGCAACTTGCAGCATGGGCCAAGAAACCCCGATGACACTCACCCGCGCCGAGTCCACTCTCGTGGCCATGTACGAAGTGAACCTCGAGGTCAAGGAGCGTGTCCTCATGGTCACCAAGTGGGCGGCGCGCCAAGTGGTGCTCACGGGTCAAACCCTCGAGGTCATGGACGGCGAGAAGCTCAAGTTTGCGTGCAACACGACCTACTGCACGGTGCGGCTGCTCGAGCCGCTTGATGCAAGTCGCTTCTTCCCGTTTCAGCTCGTCGAGAACGGCAAGGTCAAGGTGACGCTTAACGCGCCCACGTCATCGGCGCGTGACGACTTTTTGTCGCACTTGGAAAAGTCGGTCGTCTCGGGCACGTGGGCGGTCGAGACCAAGGACACGTGGGACTCCTTTCTCTCGGTCGCTGCCGCCATCAACGAGAAGAAGGCGCTCGAAGGCAAGTTCAGGGTCAAGCCCTCCAACGTCTCGATCCAACAAGTCACGGAGCACATGCTCGACATGAAGGAAGTGTACGACGTCGTCGCCGGCCTCCCGGATGTCGACAGTCTCTACGAGCTCTTCTTGAGCCTCGAGCGCGACTACGGCAACGGCGCCTTGGGCAGCTTTGCGCACACTGTGCATTTGCTGCATCCCGTTTTGTACAGCAAGGGCCTCAAGGCCGGAAGCCCGCTCGTTGACACTCTCACGCGCTGCCCTCATGTATCGTGCGGCGCGGCGCTGCCCTTGCCCACGGTGTACCTCATGCACATCCGGAGCCAAGCCATCAACTGTCCGTCGTGCGGCCGGGGCGTCCTCTACGAGACGTTCAACCTCGCGGCGTTCGTGGCCAAGCACCCGTTGTTCACGGTCCACTCCACGCTGCAAAATGTCGCAAACAAGTTCGTCGTGGCCGTGCCAAACGTGCCCGATGATGGCTCGTGGACGACGTTCCTACGGCGCCTGCGGCGCAAAATCGCTGCCGGTGCCTCGATGATAAGTCGCGAGGGCGTCTCGATCATGCGGCTCACGATCCAAGCGGCGGTCAAGGCGTACCGTCAGAACGTTCTCGGGCGCTTCCACCTCGACTTGGTCCAAGGCATGTTCCGGCAGCTCGATTTTGTCAACAAGATGTGCCCGCATTTCGAGTACTGGACGCATCCCGATGTGATCACTGCGTCGATCACGCGCTACGACAAGTTTATGCACCTCATGACGGTCAAGGACCGC
>NW_008246104.1:251935-261252 GCF_000281045.1 Saprolegnia diclina VS20 | reverse complement strand
GTCGACGCCATGCCGTATGCGGTCGCCGTCAATGACGCCAACGCGACCAAGCCCGAGGCCGACGCGCCGCTGCCCGTCTACGTCACGGTGATTGGCACGCCGGTCATTGACGGTCGCGTGCGCCAGCCGTACTCGCGCCACACGGTCCTCATGTACGACGCTGGACTGCCGTACTACTACATGCCCTACATGTACGTGGGCGGCTGTGGCGGCTTTGGCTACTACGGCGTCGGCGGCGGCTGCGGCGTCTCGGGCGAGGCGTACGGCGGCTGTGGCACGTTTGCGGGCGACGGTGGCTGTGCGTCGGGTGGCTGCGCGGTCGGTGGTTGCGCGGCAGGTGGCTGTTCGACGGGTTGTGGCGGCGGCGGTGGCGGTAGTTGCGGAGACGGCGGCGGTGGCGGTAGTTGCGGAGACGGCGGCGGCGGTAGCTGCGGTGATGGTGGTGGTGGCTGTGGCTAACAAAGAGCCGAATCATCTACCGGCAAATCGCTCGGCACGAACTAGCATGGAAGAAGTGTAATGGCTACAACATGCATTGTGAATGCCTCTTGTCTTGGTCTGTGCTGCACCGGACGACCCGCAAACGGCACACGGGTAAAGAAGACTTCATTTTCTTAGGCTGGATGCGCCTGCTGGATGCATGGATATATATGAATAAATGAATAGGTTGAAATATTGTGAATCCCGTTGATATACACAGGGCTCAGACTCGAATCGAGGACTAATGAAGGAAACGACGGAAGAGCGACCGCAACCAGGGTCGGCTGTCGAATAGAGCCATTCCTACGCTTGAACGGTTGCCGCTTTTTGGCGGGATCGAAGCAGCAAGGCCGTGGAACTTCCACGCGCAGCAAGGAAGTTGAGTTTTTGCCGTCCGGATGGACGCGAAGAGTGTAGATTGGATAGTTATTTTGCATTTACATGTTAGCTTGTCGATCCTAACCCACCACGCCACTCCCAATGGCTAGCGGTCAATCAAGTCGTCTATTGCCCCACTCGAGCGTCGTACAATGCGAAATTTACAGAGCTTGTCGTCTCCACCCGCGGCCGCAAACTTCCCCGGTGACGACACTAGTGCAAGATGCGCCCCCGCTTACGCATTCACGGCGCGGCGAGCGAATAAAAAAGAAGGAAATTACTAGTCTCTACGTTTGCGAAGTCTTTGTAAAATGTATATATTTCAAATACTGGGCGGCAGAGAGGTTCGATGTGGGTCTCATGCAATATCAGTGGTACCCCTGCACACACGATTTTATTACCGGGTTGCGTGGCGGCAACTTGTGACAGCAAGCTTCTGGCTGGGTAGAGTTCTTCAAGGGGTATGTCACTGTAGTCAGGGATCTATCCACGCCATGTGGAGGGGTAGCCCATCCCAAACCAGGAGTAAACATTGGGCAGTATCCGGATGGATCGCTGTCCGAGGTTTCTAAGGAAGTGTGCAACGCCTCAGGCTGGATAACAGAGCAGGGAAAAGCACTCGCTCTTGGTAGTGGGAGGAACACGGCCCTGAATGGCGATGGTCTCTAACCCCAGGTACTGGTGTGCTTCGAAGAGAAACTCGAAACCTTTTTTTATTTTGCTTCCGTTCTGCAAAAGCCAGTGCAGCAAGACACCAACACAATCGAGACGACCTCTTGATGCTTGAGCAAGAGGCGCCACGAACGAATACGACCGTATTGCTCATAGAATTTATTCATCTATATATATGCACCTGTGTGTTGCAATCCCTGCAGACACGGACCGTCGAGGACCCATGGCTCAAAGTACACAAATTTTGTGTACTAGTACGTTGAGCCATTAGTCCTCGACGGCTCCGTGTCGACGCAATTCTCTGCGTTGGTTTTATTCCGTCAACGGTGTCAGCATCCAAACAGGAGGAGTCGTTTCACGAGCGTCGAGGCGTGTGGGCCATTCGTTGTGATACACGCTGCGATGACATAACGTTAGCATATTGCTGTGACGGCCTACAGCGCTCTTCTATCACTCCATCCTAGCCTTATTGTTGAATTAGAAAACAACATTATCACGACCATCGCAACGAGATGAATGCAGTAAGCGCCGTCGAATCTCTCGCTGCGTTTAGCGCCAGCACCCTCGAAAGGAACACTAGTGGTGTTGTCCCGGTCGTCCCGCCGTGGCCAAAAGTTCGACCAGAATGTACGCCGACAACCCCATACATTCGGTCACGAATACAATTTTCGAATCGTCGAATGTACGCGTACGTCGTACGGCGCACTACTCTTCTGCAATTGTTTGTGCGGCTATGGGACTCGAAGTTGCAATCGTGGCGCGCTGTCGAAGCTCCGTTTGGAATTTGGACCAATCGTCGTCCTCCGGCGCTGCAACCTTCGTTGCGGACGCGGGACTACCCAATGCGAACATTAGGCGGTCAGCGCCACGGACCACGCAAGGCCGGCAATTACTTGTGAATTTCCCGCTTCATGAGCGTGTCCCTCCACGAGCTCTTGTCCAATGAAGCGGACTTGGCGCCATCGGCGCTCCCAAAGCGGGTGCTACACAAGACGCCGCCCAACGGCGGGCGCTGGTCGGACAGTGAGCACCGCCTCTTTCTCCAAGGCGTCGCGCTCTACGGGAAGGACTGGCGGCGCATTGCACGGCTCGTACAAACACGCACAACGGTGCAGACGCGGTCGCACGCTCAAAAGCACTTTGACCGCCTCGAGAAGGAGCAAAAAGACGGGAAATCCGATACGACGACGCATCCGCCTCATTCCGTGCCCAAGCCCGCAAAGCTGGCGAAGACAACCAAGGGCAAGGCGAAGCGCGTGCTGGCGCACTTGGCAATGGGCCCACCACAGTTTTGTCTGCCCACGGACAACCAAAGCGGCGCCGGGTACACGGAACCCACCGAGCTGCCAGCGCATGTGTGTGCGACGAGCCGAGTCGATCTCGACCAGCTCCTCGACGACATTCCCGTGTATGATTTCCTCGCACTGCTGGCGTCCGAGAAGGACCGGTCGCTCATGGACGGCATTGATTTTTCAAGCTTGGACGAGGCGGCACCGGCGACGGACGCACGGCTAACGACGCCAACGACCCACTTGCCGTCGCCATGGGTGCCGTCGCTGTCGCCACAGTACCGGGACGCGCCGAGTCGCTTTGAGGACGAGTATTGTTTATAAGACGCTTTGTGTTACTAGAATATGTGTTAAGTGCGGGCGAATGGAGGTCGTGTGTGGCGCAACGTTTGGTCGACGCTGGCATTGGTTTCGGCAAACACTTGCCGTCGCTGCAGCATACTACGCTCAATCGACTCGAGAGCTTTTCGTCGCATGAACGGTGATTGGCTGGGAACGCCGCGCACGACGTGGCTCTCCAATTGCACTTGGAGCTTGCCGGCTCGGGATGGCACGCCGCGCGGGGTCCCCTTGGCCTCGGTCACCGGTCTACAGCCGTCCATCGTTTCTTATTGCTGGCATATAGCACTGTAGTGCACCGATCGAGCGCTGGAGGACGAATGGCAACATCGAGCATTGTCGTGGGCGATCGAAGCTCCGCATCTTTGACCGCGCTGCTTCGCGTTGTCTCGGGAAGCCCGCCGTCCGTCGTCAAATCCTACGCAAGATCGTAGAGTCTCCTGCGACGATTGGTAGTTGGTGTACTGCCGGCGCCGTCGAGTATGTGACGAGCGTGTCCATGCAGGCGTTCCAGGCCCGCTTTTGTTCGCAGCGGAGGGCACGGTGGGTGTCCGAGAAGCCCGCACGCTTGATAACCGAGCGCTTACGAAGCTGGACAAGCGCATGCTCGACGCCATGGGACGTGTGCGTCTCGAGCGAGAGCACCTCTTCCATGCGCTTGAGCCCCAAGCATTTGAGGACGCACTGCCATTTGTTCCAATTGATGCGCGCCTTGATGTCGGCGAGCGTCGCTGCGTAGCCATGTACGAGCTCGTGCACGCGGTGCTTTGAGAGCCCGAGTGTTGGTGGTAGCACTTGATTGAGGCACAGCGCTGGCATCTCGGCGCCAAAACGGCGACCGACGCTCGCCAGGAGCTCGTCTTCCGGTGCCGCCTGCCATCAACTCGTGGAACACTCTTTACGTCACATTTTCGTACCAAAGGCATGGCCGACGCGCCTTCAAGAACGTAGTGGGGCAGCGTTGTATGCGGCGGTACCTCGAGAGCTGTCGGGTCCATCCAGTCGCGCTCTGATACCTAGAATGTGTTTTAGGGGAGAAGGAAAGCGGCAGTATGCGGACTTGTGTGTGGCCATCGCGCAGGCTCGGTGGGGCATACTCGACGGGTGGTGGTGTCACAGGGCGCTCAACCACACTCGACCGCGCCATGAGCGTCCGAGGCACCGGCTTGCTCTCGGGCACAGGCGCAGTCACGGGTGGCGGCGTCACGTCAACGACGACGCTGGCAGCGGTCACCACTGGTGCCACGAGAACGGGTACTGGGACCTCGACGACTACCGGAAGGAGGTCCTGGAGATTGATGGCTTTGATCTCGTCGCAGAGCGCTTGGATATCGTTGTGGTGTTGCCGCTGGGTTTCTTCATTTTGTGTCGCGAGCATGAGGTACGACGCGCGCGCGACAGCTTTAAGCGTGCGTTGGTACTGCAGCGCGCCACGGCGTCGCTCGTCCTAGTCGAGAATTGTGTCAAGTTGATACACATATATGTACTGGCTCGTAGCTTGACGACGTGTCGATGCTTTTGTAAAAGAGCCGAAGCGCGTCTTGGGCCTTTTCGAGCTGCGTATCCTTCTCTTCCACGAGGCTGTGGTACTTGGCTTGGATCGTGGCGGCCATCTGCTGCGTCTCGAGCTTGTGCCGGCCCACGAGATCGGCAGTCGTTTTCTCGTAGCGCGCTGCCATGTCGGTACGGAACTGCACCAACGCGTCGACGTAGCGCTTCTGCGCACGCTGCTTGTCCATCTCGAGCTGCATTTGGAGCTCAGTGAGGATGGTGAGGTAGCTCTCGGCGCCCGGCACCGTCGATAGTTCTATACCACACCATCGCAACAACAGAAAACACACGTCATATAGTACTGCGCAGCATGTCGTCCGAGGCCTCGGTCGGTATCGGATGGATCTCGGGCAGCGCGGGCGGCAGCGCAATCGTCGCGGGGGCCACAAACACCTCGTTGATAAAGCCGTCCACTTGCGTTTCAATGTGGGTCTTTTGCGAAGCGAGTGCCGTCTTGCGCCGGCTCAGCAAGACCGAGTGCCGCGGACTGCTCTCCTCGTGCTTGGAAAGCGCTGGATCATCGAGGTCGTTGGCCACGTCGTCGTCGTTGTCGATTTCCTGCAGCGCGGCGAGGGTCAACTCGGCCGTCTCGGGGCGCTCGTGCGGCTCGAGCACGAGCACCCGAGGCTGCGTCACAAACAGTTTGGAAGTATCAATCTCATCATGCGCGGCGCTGAACCTAGTATCCGCGGCTAAGCTTGATACTGTCTTGATACAAAGAAGGATGTACCCGTGGTCGCCTTTTTGAAGCTCAAATTGTTTTCGAAAGTCGTTTTGTTGGCGCTCGAGCGCGGCCTTGTGGTCGAGTTGGGACTGATGCAGCTGGTCTTTGAGCGCCGACACTTTGCCTTTGAGCTCTGTGATTTCGTAGTCGTATTCCATGGCAATATCGGCGCGTATGCCTGGGTTTGAAGTGCGCGGGCGACTGGCGAGGTCGCTCAATTGTGCCTGGAGCTCGCGTATCGTGGCTTGCTCCAGCACACGCTGCGCTTGGACGTCGTCGAGCTCCTTTTGAATCAGCAAACTCGTCTCGGTCGAGTCGCGAAGCGCCTGCTGCGTCTTGGCGAGCATCGCGCTCGATTCTTTCTCGCGCATCTCGAGCGCCTGGTGTTGCTTGCTCAGCACCATGCACTTGTCCTTCCACTGCGCCGCTGCCTTGTCGTTCTCGAGCTTCTTGGTGACTTCCGACTGCTTGATGAAGAGCTCTTGGCGCAGCTTGGCGAGCTCCTCCGTTTTGACTTGGAGACTGTCAGCGATCGCCTTGACTTCGTCGTCCTTGGCTTTGATCGTGTCGGTCACGGACGTGTACATGCTTGCCGTCTCGTTCAGCTGGCCGAGCAAAATAGCCTTTTCTTTCTGAAGGCGGTCGATGAGCTTGTGGAGGTCGTCCGAGAACGCGCTGTGCTTGGAAGACGTGTTGGACGACGCGCGCATGCTCTGCAGCAGCGAAATCGTCTGCTGAAAAACGCTGTTGATGCGCCGAATGCCTGGTGCACAGTCTCTTCCGAGCTCGCTCACAACGTCGTTGGCGTCGCGGGACATGAGCACCCGCGCTTCGTCCAAGTCCTACACCAATCAATAGAGATGTATCAATCTTGATATAATTGTTGCAGAGGACGGCGTACGTGCAGGAACGGTCGGTCGCTAAAGCCCGACATCATGGTCATGGCTTCGTGCGTCGCCATGAGGATCTCGCCCACCTTCCACGTCACGGGCATGTACTCGTCCGGGTTGTTGTCGTACTCGATCACCGGTCGGTTCATCGCTTCGTCGTAGCTCTGCATGGCCTATGGAAACCCAAGCATCATCGATACGAGACGGACGCTAGCCTGAGCTACCGAGTCGACGCGGCTCTGGATCGATTTCAGCAGCTGGAGCTCCTTGGGCACGCGCGGGGTCGCCAACACGAGATCTCGAACTGGCGGCTCTACAAGCAAGTCGTCGTCCAGCATCATGACGTCGTTGATCGAGCGGTTGGAGCCTTCGCGCGGAATGTGCATGTGAAAGTGTGCATCTTCGGCCGGCGCTGGGAGCGTCGACTCGGTCGAGTCTCGCCGAAAGTCGGCTTTTCGGTGCCGACTTGCTTTAGGTGGCGGCGCCGACGGCGACACTGGGTGGAGGTGGTAGGACTTCCGCCGCAGCGACGGCAGCGCGCGCTCCGGCATGCGAGAAAGGCTGTCACGGTTTCGCGATAAAAAATAGAGTCGTCCCACGCTTGCATTCCAGTGTATTTTTCTGGGGTGCACTCCGAGTCATTGGGCGTATACTACGAGCGGATGTTTGGCTTCTTTGTGTATTTGTGTACATGGTGTGCATTTTGAACAGAATAACTAGACACTACATTTTGTAATACGTAAAAACTCGTTGGCAAATGCACATGACAAAATATCTCTACACAGCTGCACGGTCAAAGGCAAGGACAACGTCGTCGGTGGCCGGCGGGTAGACGCTAAGTCACGTGTGAGGCATCTTAAATACTCGAAGCGACGGCCTACCCCATTCCGACCCGCGTCTGGTTGATGGCTACGGTCGATGCTTGCAGCGAAGCAAACCGCAGGCCGGGAAGATGCTGCATGACCAGCGCAATGCACGACTTGAGCTGCGTCTTGGCAAAGAACCGGCCGGGGCACATGCTAGCGCCGAGCCCAAAGGGGCGCAAGGCACTGCGCTGCGCCTGGGTTGCATGAACAAACCGGTCAAAGCTACCCACATGATTGAGATAATGATTGATTTCTGGAGAGGGATACGTACCGAAAGATCTCTGGATCTGGAAACAGCGCCGCGTCCATGTGCTGCAGGAAGGGAGCCATTGCGACGCGGTCGCCTTTGCGCAGCACCACGGGCGGCTACACGCTAATGTTGGCATCGTCCAACAACAAATCGATGGCGCTACCTCGAGGGGCAACTCGACATCGCACGTTGCTTCGCGCAGAAGGAGTGACGCTGACACGAGTCGCAGTGTCTCGTCAATCGCGCTGTCAAGAACGACGCACTTGTCGAGGTCTGCTTTGGACCACGTTGCCTCGGACGCGAGCGCAGGTGACGTTAAGTGCAAATGCACTTCGGCTAGGACGGCATTCCATGCTGCCACGTCATGCAAGAGATGATACAGCGTCCAAAATGCGGTGGGCACCGAGTTGCTATTGGTCGCCCACAAGAGCGCGAGCTGGGTGCCGGCGCAGTTGTGCAAGGGAGCTTGCACCCGTCGAAACAACTAAACGCTCAGATCTGAGCCGCCATCCGAAACCAACAAAAGCTACCTGGAGACGGTCGAGCATAAACTGCGAGCAGCCGCGCATGAGGCTCGGCTCCACGATCGCGTCACCAAAGCCTTGTGCGATCGTGCTTGCGGCGGCGCGGGCCGTGCGCAGTAGCCCTACCCAGTGCTTATCACACGACAGTAAGAAAGGATAAGATGGTCTACATGTCGGTACGTAGCCCGAGGCGAGGACGGGAAACGCGTCGTCAAACGCCACGTAATCGTCCAACAAGTCGGCGTGCGTGTCGCAGAACGCGTCACCGAAAAGCGTGCGCGAGCTCGACTCGAAGAGCGCTTGGCGCAAGAACGAAAAGAGGCGGAGCTGGGACGAGCCAGATGCCGCGAGATGCCGCTGCAACGCACGTCGCTGTTGGAGTACGTTGGCCTCGATCAGCGCCGCGAGTCCCGTGCCGTTGACAAAGTGCTGTGTAAAGAGGCTGTGGACGCGGCGGTAGTGCCACTGGCTCGGGTGCGCAAACCCCGCGTCATGACCAAACGCTGCGACACAGACATCGTGCACCACGGGCCCGAACGAGAGCGCCTTGGTCTGGAGCAAAACGGCCACGTGCGCCGGCGACGTAAAGAACGTCATGTAGCGACCGGCCAAAAGCACCCGGAAGACCGGTCCGTGCTTCGTGCGGCACGCGCGCAGAAAAGCTATCGGCGAAGCTGCGAAATCGAGCGCCGAGCCCACGAGTGGAATGTACCAGCGAACCGTTGGAACGCCCGTCTGGCGAGTGGCGAGCTTCAAGGCGAGGACGACTGTGAGCACGACGGCGGCGACGATCACGATGAGCGGAAGCATATCGGGTGTGCTGGTGCCGGCAAGTTGCAGAATGAGGCTGCGCTTGCGAACGAAGTCGATCTTGACCCGCTGTCGCAGTTCCCCGATGGCCCGTACGGGTGTACGATTTATAGCGGTATTTGTATATCGAGGGTACCTGCACGGTTGGAATACGTGGCGGGTGCATACGCAGGATCGGCGGCAGAAGGAGTATCTTGACGACATCAAGGTAACGATACCGTTGGACATGCAGTAGAAGCTGCTATTCTACGCCCCATGCATGCAGCGAGGATGGATGGTCAGTCCATCAAACAAGCGTCGTCTCGAAATGTATATCGACGTCAGTATGGACAAGACAGCATGTACTTGGCCGCTGCACAGAGGTCGAGATCTTTCGTGCATGGGAGGAAGTTTAGTCGGCCGAGATGAGATGTGATAGCAGCCGCACGCAGCATTTAAACGCCAGCCTATCACAGCACTGGCTGCGGCAATGTCGTCCCAACTTGCCGCACGCCACAGTGGCACAGCCGAGTATCTTTCCCGTCGCAACGGCAAAGTCGCGGGC